>NC_084548.2:33755000-34055000 GCF_033978685.3 Nerophis lumbriciformis | reverse complement strand
TGCCCGCTCTCTTTCCTCTTTGGTGTGGTTTTCCTCTTTTGATCAAAGAATGGACCAAACTCGCAGCTGACGCTAAGATGACCGGTAATAAGTCCGTAGGGGTGAATGATCTGATGTTCAGTAGCTCTTCGCGGGTGTAAGAGCACGCGAACACACAATTTACGCACAAAAACAAACAAAACAGAGCGCACGACAGCACCGAGGCAGCCGTGATCTACGCCATGATGATCATCATTTCTTCCTCTCTATTTACTGTATCTGTTTTCTTTTGTAATTCAAGTTTTCATTACGTATATGTGTTGTTGCATTTGAAAAAACTGTATTGTTGATAATCGAGGTAATTAATACTATTATCAATTATCAATAGCGTTATTTCTGTTGGTATTAATATTGTTTCATTTGTAGTGCCATAATGTTCATTGTCTTTTCTGTGTTATTACTATCTACTTCACTAACTGGTTATTTGCTATCATGTTTCGTATCATATTTGTACATATCGTATTTGCTGAGGTTGTTCTGCTGTTGTTTGTCTTATCCCCCTTTTGTCCCTGCAATTTCCCCCTCTGTCTTCCTTTTTTTCTTCTTTCTATCCCTCTCCTGCTCTGGTCCAGATGCGCCAAACAAAAAAATCAATCCATTTAATAAAGTCAAATACAAATAAGGCAACAAGAGAAGTATCCCACTCTTGTCTTTTGTAAAGTAAATCTGTACAGTATGATTTGCCTTAGTGGCTGGACAGGTCATGTTAAAAAAAATATGAATAAAAAATAAATAAGTAAATAAAAAATAAAAAAGTAATGTCACTGAGACCACCTAGGAAGCACCTAACACACACTTATATAAACTATTAGGTCATTAGTAATTATATTGTACGACCATTTGAAAAAAGAAAAAACAAATATTATTAAACAACTTGGTTAGTTATGTAATTTGACTTGTATATTGTGTAATGTCCTCAGTGACACTGGTATATCGATATTGTTAAATTAAGTTGTTCTGCTTTTTCAGTTGCATCTAAAGCCTATTGGAGTCTAGTGGATGAGACAGCTGTGTTACTTATACACCACTCGATAAAAATATAGCACAATACTTACATTTGTGTTCCCATCTTTAATGAGCTGTACCTTTTCTATTTTCACACAAGGCCTTTTTCTCTCAAATATTGTTCACAAATCTGCCTAAATCTGTGTCAATGAGCATTTGTCCTTTGGTAATCCATCTATCTCACATGTGTGACAAATCAAGATGCTGATTAAATTGCGTGATTATTACACAGGTGGCTTAGGCACATTTTTCTTGGAATTCAGCTTGTTAAAATAGGAGTAAAAACAAAAGTGCTGCTTTAATTTTTTTGGTGAGTGTAGGCAGCTAATACAGTAAAAGCATTACCATCAACTTACGCCCATGCTGCTTTTTACAACATCCCTTCACTGCACTTACTATCCTCACTGAGGAGTTCAAAATCAATTTAGATAGCCAAATAAACTGTACGAACCAAGAGCAACTAACTAGGCCTCAACCCGTTGGTTTGGAAAATATTTATGTACCTTTGTGTAAATTGCAATAGTGCTGTGCGGAAAGCACATTACGGCCTAGATGTGACCTTGTCATGGTTCACTCATTTTGATAAAAACAACTTCTCTTTTCTAGTCCCTCAGTCTCATTGCGAAAGTAACAACTTCTCTAATCTGGTTAACAGTGCACCACTGTCTAAATGGTAGGTAATTTCCACAGTTGTTGTGTGTTATTTTCTTTCCCCTCCCAAATTGTGCCTACTCCCTCCCTCCCTCCTTGTATTCAGTGTAAAAAGAGCACAGCGCTTCTCTTTTGAGGCGCATTCCTTCCCCACTTGCTACGAATGTGACCTATCCCTTTTGAACTGCTCGAGCTTTTCAAATAAATCTAAGAAAGACAATTTTGTTTGACTATTTTATTGGAAAATTTCCAATATACCTTAAACTTGACTAAATCAGGGCTAAACATCCTCCCAATTCCTCATCCATTGCAAAGTGCTGAGTAATCAAGGCTACTGAACGACTATTGACGGACAAATGCTTTGTAGCATGTCAAGCAATCGAAGAAGCATTAAATGAAGAATGTATCAAGGTATGTATCATTTATGTATCGTCATCAGTGACATTTGAAGGTGCGGAGGCAACCAAAAGGCTCAAGAATTAAAGCTCACCATCAATGGAGCCCACACACACATGCTATACATATTCAAATGGAACATATGATGATTTTAATCCACATTTAAAACACTTCCTTTCTAGATAATATGTATGGGATAAGCTTTGGTGTAATATTTCCATCCCCCTATGGCTGAGAGCTTGACTTAATGTCCAAATAATCGCGTCCACCTCTCTATGATGTCACATTATAGCCAGACTGCAAAACCCAGCGAAAATAAGTCATAGGTCTCCTTTAAATGACAGTGGTACCAAATATGATAAAAAGAATGTTTCAAACAAAAGTCCAATTTGCAAAGGCAAATACTTTAAGGCCGCAATAACAAAAAGGTAATGCACAGACTCAGAAATATTGGTTATGTCTATTTCTAAAAGTTCACAAAAGCTTTTTATTCTTATGAATGTGATCACAAATGATTTTCCCAAAGCGTTTCATTCCATTTTACATTCAACATGTTCCTGCAAAAAGCTTTCACTTTGCTCTCATTATTTTTGCCTCTCTTGTTTTATACTTTCATCTGATTATTTCAGATGTGCAACTTTATCAGGCGTTTTATTCTAACTTTCTTACAAAGACTCTGTATGCAAAAATATTTACATTCCGGTCTGCAGAACAGCACTATCTGAAACACCATGATCGATCATTGGAATGTTTCTTCTTTTCAGGCCCACATGAGGGGCTGCGATGCTGATAACAACTTCCTTTGCTTTGATAACATGCCTAAGAGGCAACAATGAGTGATTCTGAGCCTGTGATTGGTTTGACTGTGAGCTTCAATTAAAACTCGTCTCAGCGCATGCACATTACAAAACTCCATTGGGGCTAAAAAGTGATTGACAGAATAACAGCAGGGACCGTAAGTAAATATTACCGACATAATCAAAGCATGAAGAAGGTGAGATAAGGTTTTCTTTTGCTAATATTTCAGAAATGCTGATGAGTAAAAAGCATTGATGTTCTTGAGAAGGTCGAACCCAACAAACCCTCCCCCGTGCCTTTTGGGATCCCAGTATGCAAAGCAGCTTATTGAGCGCCTCTCCATCCCAGACTGGCTGTAACAAAGACCAGGTATGGGGAACCCGACAGGCCTTTTCTCTCTGACTGGCAGCTTTACATATAAAACAGGCAAGACTATCTGCCTGTGCTCAGGCCTCTTCCAAAGTCCACAATCCACAGCGTTTAATGCACCCTCACTCCATAGTTCAGCTTCAGTAAAGAACGACATCAAACACAACACAAGTTTGACGTTTAAAGGGAAAAAAGTGACAACTTTGGCCCTCACAAAAATCTGCCTTGACTGTTGAAAGATGCCGGGGAACCTTATCTTTCTTAGAACTTCCATGTTCAATTAGTAATAAAATATTGGGTGAGTTTCGTTTCACATCCAGCTAATAAGAATATGTTGTTGTCACTTGTGTCCTGCATACCAGTGGGTCAAAGTATTGTATGTTCTTACATTTATTTCAAAACAATGCTCATAGAAAACCAAATACTGACATCTAGAGGATGTAATGTAATGTCACACCGTCCATAAGCAGATGATCAAAATAAATAGGCATGACAATACGTTTAAATAAGTACTGTATATGAATAATCAAAATAAGTACCTTATTGTTTAGTTTGAAGCTTTTCAACAAAAGTAATCACAATAGGTAAACCAACTGCTCTATCTGTATCTTTCACACAAAACCTCTTCTGGACAAACTATGAAACAGCAGTGATCCATTTTTCCATCCCTGTCAGGAAGGGCAGCTTTTCCAGAACATGAAAATGAGTGCTTTAATAGATTTTAAAAATGTTTCATATGTGTGTGTGTCTTTAAAAGCTCACATGACATACAAGTATGCTTATATAATAATAATAATGGATTAGATTTTTTAGACACTAGACCAGTGGTTCTTAACCTGGGTTCGATCGAATCCTAGGGGTTCGGTGAGTCGGCCTCAGGGGTTTGGCAGAGGTCAAAACACACCCGACTCATCGTGTGAATACAAACTTTTCCCTATCGGCGTATTACGGATACGGCAACAGCTGACTGATTTGCAGGTGTGTAATTTGTTGTGAGTTTATGCACTGTGTTGGTTTTGTTGTTTGAACAAGGTGATGTTCATGCACGGTTCATTTTATGCACCAGTAAAAAAAACATGGTAACACTTTAGTATGGGGAACATATTCACCATTATTAGTTGCTTATTAACATGCAAATTAGTAACATATTGGCTCTTAACTAGTCCTTGTTAAGTACTTATTAATGCCTTATTCGGCATGGCCTTATTATAACCCTGACCCTCTAACCCTGACCCTAACCCTAACCAAATAACTCTAAATTAAGTCTTTATTACCGTACTTAGAATATGTTCCCCTAGTGTCCAAATAACTCTAAATTAAGTCTTTGTTACTTAGAATATGTTCCTCATACTAAAGTGTTACCAAAAACATAACTTTGTCTTGAATTTGAAAAAACAAAAACATTTTATTTTTCACTAAAGAAGGGTTCGGTGAATGCGCATATGAAACTGCTGGGGTTCGGTACCTCCAACAAGGTTAAGAACCACTGCACTAGACAGTCATGACAACTTTGTCAGAACCTGCATTGCCCTTTTCAAATTGGATGAATTTAATATAGCCTGTAAATGAGTGCACTTAAAAGGGTTGTATTGTGTTTTTTTCCCCCCCTACTATTTAAGCACTTAAAACACGTCTATATAACATGTTTTGCACATTTTGCATTGATTTTGTTTTACTTCAAGCCGCTTTCTGACCATCTCTACAGGATGCGTTGTATTGTGGGTGGTCTTATTTACATGCCTTTTTCTCTGTCAGCCATGTTGTAGTTCTTAACGCTTCCATATCGATTCTTCTGACAAATATGAGTTAGAATCATATGCTACTTCGTATTAGAAAGGGCAACAGTGAAGGATGCGTGTACAAGCCAGTCTGCCCTACAACAAAAGGATAGAGAAAAAGAAGGAACTTATTGACTACAGGATTGGAGTACAATGGGGGACATCCGCAAAGCTCTTCGGGTAAAACTACCATATATGGAGATATTCGCTGACGTCACTAATTGGAAAAATGCCAGGAATTTGGACAAATTCCAAACGGCTTATTTGGAGGAAGTATGAAAGAATGCAAAATTGTTTTATACATATGTCCACCATGCCTACATGGTTTGATTTAAAATGTCCGGGACTTGTAAAGATCCCAAATACGTTGCAGGTACCAATAGGTAAAAAAGTTTGCATTAATATATTCCCTTTTATGTATATCAGTAGTGTCCACTCATTGATAAACGCAACAATCATTTTCCTCTGAATATCATTTATTGTTCAATCTTCAATCAGTTGGTCCTTGGACAAACGACCTGCACACATTCCATAGTTTGTAGGATACACTAATGACCAAAGAACACGTTTGACACTGCTACAGATTAACAGAACTGCCATATTGAATGTTAAAATATCTACTTACTGTCATGCTGACTCTTTTTTGTTAATTCAGAGGTAATGACTTACTGTTGCTATTGTGGCTTCTGGCATAATAATGGCATTTATAAGTCATGTTTGCTGGACGGCATTCCATAGTATCATTCCTCTAAGGCAGGGAATTTGGATTTACAGTTAGATGAGACTGGACTTGACTCTCAGGCCCCTGTTGTAAAACAAATAGACAAATGTTTGTAGAAAAACAAATCATATGCACTGATCCTCATAGCACAATGTCTTGCTTGTAAATATGCTTCTTTGTTGTGCACTATTTGATGTTAACAGCTATGATTGTACAGCGATCTATATGCATCTACAACTTGTATATCCTTTTGGTTATAAGGATTAGCATAGTTGTCCTGTACCTAATAGTTTTTAATGAGTACATCGATATAAAAAGAAAATGAAAAAAATGACGCTTCTGTACATGAATGTGATTTGTACATAGCTGTAATGGTTAGCTCTCTTTTTCACATTGTCTCACTCTCACCATGTTTTATGGTAACACCGTTGAAGCTTTGGCATTCCACCTCGCTTGGTGGATGAAAAACCCATGGGCTCCATTGACCAAACCCTTGCCTCTCAGAGAGCCACCTCACCCCAAGAGTTTCACTCATGTGTTGCCCTAAGACGGGTCATCTTGTGCAGCATTGTTCCTCGTTTAGTCTTTGAAAGTCATCTTGTTAGTGCTTTTGCCACTAACCAATGTTGTGCTAGTTTGTAGAACTCTCCTCTTCCTCGTCTGACTGGTCTATAAAAGGCCATTTCACAGTTGAATCCCAAGCAGCAGTCTTGTTAGTGTTTGGGATGAGAGTGACCGTAGGCTCTGAAGGACCAGTTACTCCAGCCATATGCTAGACCAGCGTTTCCCTATTTTCCTAACTCAACCCCCTTCTATTTGTGCCTCTGTTGATTATTTTAAACTGCACTTCATGTGAGTTAGTCTGATTATCAGGAAACACTGCACTAGCCCAGATTGACCTGCTTTTTTATGGCATGCAGCTAATACGACTACTTCAGTGCTAAAACTGACTGTTTAAAGGATATATTACTTGCAGTTGTTAGAGAAAGGATACTTTAGAGAAAGCTGGAAAGACGATGAGCGACGGAAGCTTGACCCATGTACTAGGTACAATTATTCAGGAGCATCTGATGATAGCTGTATTAGCGACACATTGCCTGTGAAAGGTTGAATGGCTGGCTGGGGTAAAGGTCGGCCGTTGGCCCTCAAGGCCCATGAACTGTCCTCAACTTTTGACAGTTGGAGCAAGAACTGTCGGCTTGGTGGAGGCTTGAGCATTCAGAGAACTTATTCAATACATGGATACCAAGATACAGGTAATGAGGAAAGAAGGAAAACGTATCCTGCATTTACTTAAGTGATTTACACGGTTTTCATGTGAACAGGCATTTTGTTTTAGAAGTATTCTGTGGAGGATACTTTTTCCATGACTTGTTCTCTGCCTCCTCAGCAATGCTCTCCTCTGTCCCTCCTCCTGTACTTGTCCTTTTCCCTCACAGGCTGTTCTTGTCCGGCAACTCAGCCTCTGGACTCCGGGGAAAGTAGACGGTGGCCTTGTGTTCCTCGTAGCGGTCGATGTGCTTGAGGTGAACCACCATATGTAGGGCATAGGCTAAGACCAGGAGAAGGATCAGAGAAGTCACCAAGCCCATGAGGATGGCCGGTGTCAGGAACGTGGCGCAGTCACTGGCTGATGCGAATTTGTCCGACTGCACGTTGAATGCTTGAATCTGAAAGACAAGGTGGAAATGTGAGACAAGGCTGAACTAGCAAGTTCAAGTAGCTATTACTGGGCTTAGCACACACAGGTAGAGAGAACAGAGCAGATGGCTAAGCACACTGAGTACAGACAGACCAACAGATTTCCAAACATACGGTAAACAGACTGATGGCCAAACAGGCACATCACGAAAGGAAATGGCTGGCAACACACACATGCACACTGCTGAGAATCGGGAAGAAAAGAGGAGCAATTGGAGAGAAAACATGGATGTACTATTTACAATTAGACTAATTGCAAGGGTTGTCTGTGGTTTGTGAACACAGAAGGCACGCCCCAGTTCAAAGATGAAAGGAATATATTTTCCTTCCATGTCACTTATAAGATGCTCTGGATCGCCATCATAACATTTCTTACTAAATGTGAGAAGAGAGAATTTATGTCAATTAGGGTGCATTTTTAAAATGATAAACAGATATTGTATGGAACTTAATTAGACAAAAAATATAAAGTAAGTAAAAGTATATATTAGTTCAGCCAATTTTTCAGGTGGCGCATAATGACTTCAACCTAAGTTTTTCTTCTTGTCGTTCACACACACAATGACACCTTGTGTTGTTTAACCTGATTTAAATGCAAAGATATCAGACAAGCTGTGTAATGTTGACCTTGAGTAAGTCTTACTCGACAATTTCTATTTTATGAAATTGAAATAATTGATTATATTTTTCCAAACACATTCCATAACTAAAGTATCGTAATTAGCAACAGTGATAATCACTTCTGTTATCCTATACAATGACCCATATATATAGTAAGGAGTTTGTTGTGATGCTCATTACCACCAGAGGGCACTGCTTCTCAAATTCCATCCATCCATCCATCCATTTTCCACGCTTGTCCCTTTCGGGGTCGCGGTTGGTGCTGGAGCCTATCTCAGCTGCATTCGGGCGGAAGGCGGGGTACACCCTGGACAAGTCGCCACCTCATCACAGGGCCAACACAGATAGACAGACAACATTCACACTCACATTCACACACTAGGGCCAATTTAGTGTTGCCAATCAACCTATCCCCAAGTGGAGGTGGGAGGAAGCCGAAGTACCCGAAGGGAACCCACGCAGTCACGGGGAGAATATGCAAACTCGGGGAGAATATGCAAACTCCACACAGAAAGATCCCGAGCCCGGCATTGTTATGATTATTCAGGAACAGAGCTCACCTACGAAGTCTTCAATGGAGTAAGACAACTGAACTTGAGGTGAGAAGACTTGTTGTGTTTTAAATGTCAAATTGTTAATATTCAACTCCTTTGTATTTTTCTTCTAGCTTTTACACAATAGCTTTAAAACAAAACAAAGTATTACTCTTACAATGTGTGACGGTAAAGCTATGCCTTATTTTAGCTGAATAGTGAAGTGAAGTGTGAAGTGAATTACATTTATATAGCCCTTTTTCTCAAGTGACTCAAAGCGCCTTACATAGTGAAACCCAATATCTAATTTACATTTTTAAACCAGTGTGAGTGGCACTGGGAGCAGGTGGGTAAAGTGTCTTGCCCAAGGACACAATGGCAGTGACTAGGATGGCGGAAGCGGGGATCGAACCTGCAACCCTCAAGTTGCTGGCACGGCCGCTCTACCAACCGAGCTATACCGCCCCAATAAAGTAAAATACAGTTGTTATCCTTGATGCGAGCAACCATTTTCAACAATTATTTGTCACACATTGGCCTACTTCAGGGGTCGGCAACCCGCGGCTCCGGAGCCGCATGCGGCTCTTTGATCACTCTGATGCGGCTCAGCAGCTTACTTGCTGAACCCACCAATTTTCCCGTGAGACTTCCGGATTTCAGTGCCCTCGCTGAAAACTCCCGGAATTAATATTCACCGATTTTCACCCTTACAGCTTTAATAAGGGTGTGCCATGACGCCCTCTACAATCTGTATTAACAACGTGCCAGCCCAAAGCTTGTTATACATTAAACATCTTCTGCTTGCACACGTACATGACAGCAAGGCATACTTGGTCAACAGCCACACAGGTTACACTGACGGTGACCATATAAAACAACTTTAACACTCTTACTAATAATGCGCCACACTTTGAACCAAAACCAAACAAGAATGACAAACACATTTCGGGAGAACATCTGCACCTTAACACAACATAAACACAACAGAACAAACACCCAGAATCCCATTCAGCCCTGACTCTTCCGGGCTACATTATACACCCCTGCTACCACCAAACCCCGCCCCCACCCCAAGCCTGCTCCCTCACACATCAACACCCCCCCCCCCCCCCCCCCCTCTCTCTCTCTGTGCGTCGGTTGAGGTGGGCGGGGTTTGGTAGCGGGGGGGTGTATAATGTAGCCCGGAAGAGTTAGGGCTGCATGGGATTCTGGGTATTTGTCCTGTTGTGTTTATGTTGTGTTACTGTGCAGATGTTCTCCCGAAATGTGTTTGTCATTCTTGTTTGGTGTGGGTTCACAGTGTGGCGCATTATTAGTAAGAGTGTTAAAGTTTTTTTTATACCGCGACCGTCAGTGTAACCTGTGTGGTTGTTGACCAAGTATGCCTTGCTGTCACCTACGTGAGCAAGCGGAAGCCCTATTCAACATGTGGCTGATCAGGCACGCTGATTGTAGTGGGCGCTATATGCTGTACCATCACGGCACGCATGACGCTGACAACCGCTATTCATTTAAAACCCGCGTGCCGCACCAGCTTAAAAATTCCATAAAAAGGTGTGGGCATCGTGTCTGAGACCCCTGGTTAATACATAGTACAAAGCAAAAAAAACAACTTTGTATGCAGTGTTATTTCATTTAAATTTCAAAAATTTTTGCGGCTCCCATTGTTTTCTATAATTTGTGAAACTGGTCAAAATGGCTCTTTGACTGGTAAAGGTTGCCGACCCCTGGCCTACTTAAATATTGTATTCTTACACAGTAAGCTGGTCCAAAGATATATTTCCTGTTCATGTTTCTTGCTCATGTTGTGTTAAAATGTATTAAGATAAGGTTAACAAACATTTTTTACAGTCACGTACCCCTTTAAATATTAGGCCTGAAGCCGTGTAAAAAACAAAAACCATTGTCGGTAAGCACACAATACAACATCTCACGCTAAACCATTTATTACTTGTTTGATGTATTCAATTACTATATCATTGCATAATTGATTTTGGGGGGTAGGACATTAACTTTTTACAGAAGTGTATGTTTTCCTCAATTGTCCCTTCATGAATGTATGCACATACACTCGGGCATGTGCCAGGCCGGCTATATCCGTTGACCTATCCAGTGGCAGTGCGTAAAAATAATTGGTTTGTATGACAAAAATAACAACATAATTTTGTCAGTGTCTCCAGTCAAAAAACTAATGACAAGCTCATAGCTCAGAAAATGCACCAATTACCGGTAGTCACAGCATCAAGTAAGAACAGCCCTCATTTAAATTAAATATTCAAAATTAAAAACTGCTAATGCACAACATAATCATCAGACTTACTTATGTATTTATATAACACACACGTAAGTTCAACAAAAAAAAACTTTGTGTCTATTTCGTTTCTTTCTGCCTGCACGTGATCAATAAACGCTGTGCAGGCACTTTTCAAATGGGGCTTTTAAGCGCACTGCGTAACTATGAGTTTTCAGACACCATGGCTGTTTTACAATTGACGTACCCCACTTTGAGAACCTATGCATTTAAGGTATGCATTTGTCAAACTGTCACTGCAATGAAAATAATTGTGTGAATGCTCCAAAGCATTTAAACATATGGTTTTCTACACCAAAATGCTTCCATTTATTGTTCAACTTCGTCTTCTCCTCCAGATTTTGGCGTGCTCAACCTTCCACATTTTTCAACCGATTCAAACCGTTCCAACTACAAACTGTTCAGCCTATTCGGGAATCTCGGGCTTTCCCTTGACAAATCCCAAAAATTCCCAGATTTCCCAGAATTCCAGGGTTTCCGGGACATTTTTCCCATTCAAAATGAATTGGCCATTTTTCAAACTTCCACCATTTGCACGTTTTTCAACCGATTCAAACCATTCCACTTTCAACATATTCCACTCATTCTGGACATTCAAACTATCAATTCCAAGTTCAAAAAAATTCCAGGAATTCCCGTTTTTGCAAACCCTTTTTTGACACTTTTTTCTGGCAACTACTTCTTCCACATTTTTCATTCCATGCAACCTTTCTACCGTCCAAACATTCCTCTTAATCAGGACAAATTTTCGAACGGGAAAAATTCCCGGTTTTCCCGAAATTCCAGGAATTCCTTAAAACCATTTCTCAATTACAAATGTTACTACTTCAACATTTTTCGACCGATTTAAAAAATTCCAACATCAACCATTTTCAAAATTTATTTTACCGAAATTCCCAAATTTTTAGAACATTTCCATTGAAATCAATGGGACATTCTTCAAAGTTCCACAACCCCCACATTTTTCATCCGATTCAAACGGTTCCAACTTCAAAATATTAGACTGTTTGGGAATTGTGTGCTCTACTTTTCAATAATTCCAACAAAATTCCAGGATTTCAGTTCAACTTCAGCATTGGAGCATTCACACGTAATTCCTTCAGAAATTGCCTCATTTAGTTAATTAAATGCAGTTCTACCTTTTTTAAAAGCTATTATTTTCGCATTAAAATAACATTGTGACAAGCACTCATCCTGTAATGTGTGACCACCAACCATGTGACAGGGTGTCGTTGATAGTTAAGGGATTCACTTTTCAAGCCAACACTTTAAGATTGATTTCCATGTAGGAATGACTATTGAAATATGTTTAGATGATAAGCAATTTTAGTGCAACAACCAACCCTGTTCTCATCTACTGTGTTCATCGTTGTTAATAATGTGTGCATTCCTTTTGGAGTGTGTACCTGGAAATCAGTGAAGGTAATGTGCCAGTTGGCAGACGTGTCAGTGTGTGAGCTGGGCACCAGCAGTGTGTCATATTTGTGCAGACTGCTGACGTGCTGGCAGTGGTAGGACGACGTAGCAGGAGCGTAGACCTCACTGGCGTTGAATGTGGCCTCCTGCGTCCAGTTGTAGTGGATGTGCACGCTGTCGAGGGTGAACCAGTTTTGACCCGCTGCTTCGTAGAAGGTGTTCGACATCTGAAGCCTGGTGGATGATTCACACAAAAAGATCAATAACAACATCTTATTCAATAAACAAAACTCTGTGGAAATAATACCCTCTACCGTCACATGACATTTAGGTGGTTTGGTTGATTCCAATGTTTGTTATCAAACTTGTGAGGCAACTGAGCTTTCATGTGGCATTTGGGGACTTTATCATTCCTCATAATAAATGATATCATTGACTAAAGGCCAGACAGCCACCACACGGAGCTTGGGTTCTGTCCGAGGTTCTTTCCTAAAGGGAAGTTTTTCCTTGCCTCCGTCACCAAGTGCTTGCTCATGAGGGGTTCAATTGGTTGTCTTTAATGCAGTGGTTCTTAACCTGGGTTCGATCGAACCCTAGGGGTTCGGTGAGTCGGCCTCAGGGGTTCGGCGGAGCCTCCGCCGTGGAGGTCAAGACACACCCGACTCATCGTGTAAATAAAAACTTCTCCCTATCGGCGTATTATGGATACTGCAACTGCAGAAGTCACACTGATTTGCAGGTGTGTAATTTGTTGTGAGTTCATGCACTGTGTTGGTTTTGTTCTTTGAACAAGGTGATGTATATACACGGTTCATTTTGTGCACCAGTAAAAAAACATATAACTTTGTCTTGAATTTGAAAAAAAAAAAGTTTATTTTTCACTAAAGAAGGGAATGCGCATATGAAAATGGTGGGGTTCGGTACCTCCAACGAGGTTAAGAACCACTGCTTTAATGTATGTGGAGTGTGGTTATTGACTTGCTCCATGTGTAAAGTCCCTTGAGATAACTTATGTTGGGATATGGCGCTATATACATTGAATACAACTGACTTGACTTGACAAACATACTGTTACACTAATTATTACTCTCTCATTGTAAATTCTCTTTACAGTATTTGCAATAGTGATGAACAGTGAAAGCTATTCTCAGTTGAGGGTCGTGTGTGCCACTTTTACGCTGTAATATTAGCACCTGAAAAAAGTAGCTCAGCGGGTATGCTAGTACAGTTTTGCATTCACATTTTGATCATGTGCACATTTAAATTGTAGATGCATTTGTATGATAAATAATAATGATAAATGGGTTGTACTTGTATAGCGCTTTTCTACCTTCAAGGTACTCAAAGCGCTTTGACACTACTTCCACATTTACCCATTCACACACTGATGGAGGGAGCTGCCATGCAAGGCGCTAACCAGCACCCATCAGGAGCAAGGGTGAAGTGTCTTGCTCAGGACACAACGGACATGACGAGGTTGGTACTAGGTGGGGATTGAACCAGGGACCCTCGGGTCGCGCACGGCCATTCTTCCACTGCGCCACGCCGTATGCATTCATCTCTTATATTTATATTTTTTCTGAATTGTTAAAATGCCGATGGTAAACTAATTCACATGGACTTTATCCATAGCATGCATAGATTTCATTGTGCCAGAATGGTTTTTTTTCGGTACGGTAAATCTTCAAAATAGTGGTCTCATTGTCAAAGCATGGGGATATGGTACCACCTAATGAATGTATATCATATAAAACGAAAGCCAAATTAATTAATACTATTTCAGAATAATTTCCACCAATAGAGTAAATGTTGGTGGAATACGTAAATTTGAATTATTTTGAGAAATCGTGTAAGTGCTACAAGTGATTTGAGTTACGTATCATAAGCGAGTCTTTTGAATGGCTCTTTGACAGAACGGATTACTCAATTTCCGGCTCCCTTGAAAAAGCCAAAATTATCATCTCCAATTTGCAAAGATTATAAACTTACAGTAGTGTACATTATTTAAACCAACAAAACAAAACAATTTAAATAGTTAAACATAACTAATATTGTAGATGGATGTCGCTATTCTTTTTTTAAATGTGTGATTTTTAGAAAGTTTACCCATTTTAAATAGTAATTAATATTTACAACAATTTAAATATTTTTGGGTGCAATTGTGTGTTGTATGTGTGCTTTTTTCCCCTCTTCAAATGTACTTACTTGCTCAGGTTAAAAACCTTTCATTTTGCGGTACACACAATCACAACAAACAAACGAAGTAAGACTAGATAAAGTACCTGATTACTAGACCTCGCAAGTCCTCCACATCACCAAACTTTAATGAAAGCCTGTAGACAAAAGATAGAATGTTACATACTGTACATGTTGTAAACATTTCTCATTGCCTTAAAGAGAGAATTAAACCGAGGTTGCTACCACTAATGTGTGTTTGCAAATATATTTGACCTAGTAGGGACTCACGTGGCCTTTTCCTTGGTGCAAATAGATCCTTTGGTGTCCACTGGTGCGTTGGAATTGAACACTCTCTCAGTTAGATCAATGAAGGTGTGGTTCCTGTAGCGGATTGCCAGCCGCTTTGCCTTGAACAGAATGCACGTCTTCCCATTGTAGGACACACTCAGGGGGCCATAAGGTCCCATCAGCGACTGGAGCAGTTTTCTCTTACTGTGAGACAGTTCTGCATGAGGCCACTTGAAAGGCTGCAGGAATGAAGAATATAACAATTATTCAGCATAATAATGGGTATAGAGACACTTATGCCATCCAGTGTTTGTGGGATGTTTGAAAGTAAATGTACAGGCTGAAGTTTACATTTTATGCAAATGTGATACATGATTTAGAAATGTTGCATTGCACTATTTTGATATTAGCTAGGGATGTCCGATAATGGCTTTTTGCCGATATCCGATATTCCGATATTGTCCAACTCTTTAATTACCGATACCGATATCAACCGATATATATAGTCATGGAATTAACGCATTATTATGCCTAATTTGGACAACCAGGTATGGTGAAGATAAGGCACTTAAAAAAAAAAAAAATAAGATAAATAAATTAAAAACATTTTCTTGAATAAAAATGAAAGTAAAACAATATAAAAACAGTTACATAGAAACTAGTAATTAATGAAAATGAGTAAAATGAACTGTTAAAGGTTAGTACTATTAGTGGACTGGCAGCACGCACAATCATGTGTGCGTACGGACTGTATCCCTGCAGACTGTATTGATATATATTGATATATAATGTAGCAACCAGAATATTAGTAACAGAAAGAAACAACCCTTTTGTGTGAATGAGTGTAAATGGGGGAGGGAGGTTTTTTGGGTTGGTGCACTAATTGTAAGTGTATCTTGTGTTTTTTATGTTGATTTAATAAAAAAAACAAAAAAACAAAAAGAACAACAAAAAAAAAACGATACCAATAACAAAAAAACAGATACCGATCATTTCCGATATTACATTTTAACGCATTTATCGGCCGATATCGGACATCTCTAACTTTAGCCTTTATCAATATGACTTGCAGTTTAAATAGCTCACCTCCCCTTGTTTGTTAGCAAGTATGCTGGCCCAAATCACTGCTTCTCAAATCATGAGGTAAGTAAGTAAGTAAGTAAGTATATTTCATTTATAAAGCGCTTTTCACAGATAGAATCACAAAGCGCTGTACAAAACATAGATAAAGTAAAACAACAATTCAATTTAAAACAACAGGGGCAACATCATAAAAAGGATACAGAGGTGATTGAAAATGATAGTTAAAAGGTGCATTAACTAAAAGCTTTAATAAAAAGAGAAGTTTTTAAATGTTTCTTAAAAGTGTCAACACAGTCAAGATCACGGAGGGACTGGTGCAAACTGTTCCAGGAGCTATAGCCTGGAATGCCAGGTCTCCATGGGTTTTAAAACGAGTTTTCGGGATCTTTAGAAGACTCTGGCCTGAAGACCGGAGGCTGCGCCCTTAGAGTAGGGACATAACAAGTCAGTGAGTGAGTCAACAAGGCAACTGTTGTGTTCCATTTCGTAGGACATCTTTTGCCCAGACTGCCTTTTCAATAAAAGGACCACAACTATGGAACTCTTTGAAAAGTATACCTGCACTTGTTACTTTCATAAAACAAACAAAAGTATGGCTAGTTGAGCAACAATCGTGTTCCCATGTTTAGTTTTTACTCATTTTTACTAATTGGTTTTTATCTAGTCTGCACTTTGTCTGTGTTATTATTATTATTGGCTTTTATCTAGTTTGCACTTTGTCTATATTATTACTATTATCATTATTATTGACTCATTCTATTTTTTATTTTCCTATTTTAATGATGTTGGATCAGTGTTGTTGTTGTTGTTGGGGACAAGTGTTGTAAATTAGCTTTGGCTACAAACACTATGATGGATACATTGGATAACTGTTTCAGATGTCTATGTTTTTGTATCTGTCCCTATTTCAAATAAACCTCTATAATGAACTGAGGGGTCCCACCATGCAACGCACGGTGGGGACTAACATTTTAAACTCAATGCGGAATTTAACTGGAAGCCAATGAAGACTGGATACAAAGGGGGTGATATGGGCTGTTCTGGGTGCACCAGTCAAAAGTCTGGCAGCCGCATTTTGTACAGTCTGAAGTCTCTTTGGCGTCGACTTGTTGAAAAGGGTGAAGAGAGAATTGCAATAGTCAATGCGAGACGAAATGAACGCGTGAATGATCATTTCTAGATCCAATTTTGACAACAAATTTCTCACTTTAGAAATATTTCTGAGATGATAAAAACAGTTTTTGGTCAGTTGACGACGGTGACCTTCCAAAGACATTGACTGATCCAACACAACCCCAAGGTTTCTGAGGCAAGCCAGCCTGGTTGGACGCAGCAGGATGTCAGGAGAACGTGAGAGGCAGGGGAACTTACAGAATTAGCATTTATTCACGCTTGAACGGTACACAAGACTCCAGGTATAGGTAGCAACCAATAACCAACAGGCCGACCAGGAAACAAGGCCACCCTGTCGTATTTTACGCTCTAAGTCTTCAAGAAATGCACGGCACACTTACCCGTGTACAAAATTATCCAAGGAGGTGGACCTTAAACAATGGTTTAGTGTGGCTGACACGATGCTTAGGCTAAATAATTATTTGTTTAAAGAGTTATCTGGCTTAATGTCAGAGGTGGGTAGTAACGCGCTACATTTACTCCGTTACATCTACTTGAGTAACTTTTGGGATAAATTGTACTTCTAAGAGTAGTTTTAATGCAACATACTTTTACTTTTACTTGAGTATATTTATAGAGAAGAAACGCTACTTTTACTCCGCTACTTTTATCTACATTCAGCTCGCTACTCGCTACTAATTTTTATCGATCTGTTAATGCACGCTTTGTTTGTTTTGGTCTGTCATAGTGCCTGCGTTTCAACAAATACAGTCACTAGTGACGTTTCACTCCGTTCCACCAATCAGATGCAGTCACTGGTGACGTTGGACCAATCAAACAGAGCCAGGCGGTCACATGACCTGTTGAAAAACTTATTCGGGTGTTACCATTTAGTGGTCAATTGTACGGAATATATACTGTACTGTGCAATCTACTAATAAAAGTTTCAATCAATCAATCAAAAGTGTGAAGGAAAAAAGACCCTTTTTTATTTCAAACGTACATCCTGTCAAAAGCATAAAGACTGACTGCACAGTTCCTGTCTTCACAATAAAAGTGCCGCTCCATCGCGCCTGCGCTTTCAAAACAAGAGTCTCCGAAAGCCAGCGCAAACAAGCTAGCAAGCTACGGAGTTTGCCGCCAATGTATTTCTTGTAAAGTGTATAAAAACGAATATGGAAGCTGGACAAATAAGGTGCCAAAAACCAACCACTTTCATGTGGTATTAGACAGAAAGGAGGAACTTTTTTTCTCCTCCATTTGAAAACGTGGACGCTATCAGCACTACTGTCTGATTACAATCAATGCAAGTCATCAGAATCAGGTAATACACCAACTTATATTCTTGTCTTCATGAAAGAAAGGAATCTATATGTGTTAAACATGCATGTATATTCATTAAAACACCTTTAACATGTAAACAAAAACGGCAAAATAAATAAATATAAATTATATACTGTATATATATATGTGTGTGTATATATATGTATATGTATGTATATATGTATATACATATATATATATATATATATATATATATATATATATATATATATATATATATATATATATATATGATATGTGTGTGTATGTTACTCATCAGTTACTCAGTACTTGAGTAGTTTTTTGACAACATACTTTTTACTTTGACTCAAGTAAATATTTGGGTGACTACTCCTTACTTTTACTTGAGTAATAAATCTCTAAAGTAACAGTACTCTTACTTGAGTACAATTTCTGGCTACTCTACCCACCTCTGCTTAATGTAGACAGGGCCTTAGGACCACAACCACTGAAGGGGCCACATCATCATGGTAGATCTTTGCCACAAATCCAGCATGGTACATTTTACTGTTCACAGACATCATGATGTCATCAAAGCTAACCTTTATGCAGCCAAACAGCTCCAATATATGGGGACCAGGTGAGGTGATAGAAGAAAGGTAAAAATACGGTACATCTATTTGTGGCAGCATCGGACAAAATTATGTTGAAGTTTAACTTTTCCAACTCATAGCACATAATTGTGGTGCGTTCAAGGAACCTTTAAAAAAGTTATAAAAAGAGGCGTCACTAATTTATAAACATACAAAAAAGGCTTAACACTCATAAGATTCACTCAGCCGAGGATGTCGTTGTGGCTTGTGCAGCCCTTTGAGACATTTGTGATTAAGGGCTATATAAGTAAACTTTGATTGATTGATTGATTGATTTATTGATTGATTGATAATAATAATTACAGTACAGTATAATTATAATCATGATGTACTGATGAAAATCCTACATTAAACATGTCATCTTTACTTTACACTATAAGGTAAAGACAAGCTTGACATATTTATAATCATACTTATTTGAATAATGGCAGGTTGTATGATTGTTAAAACTCACATTCTGGCTACTTTGTTAAATTTATGTGGCAGTATTTTGTAAAAGAAAAATAATATTATGAAAAAATTTAGTTTTTACATGCGTTTTAAAAAGCTGGTTTCAACCTAATGAATCCGATTGTTTTTTAGTGCATGTAAACATACTGAGTGTTTGTGTATGGGGCATTGACATTAGGTTTAGGTTGGAGTCTAATAGTAATAATAAATAAACAAATAATATTGAAGACCAAAATGGGACCACAAACAAAATATTGTTTAGGGCCACACAAAGCCTTGGAGCAGAATGTGTTATCAAGCTTTATATAGCTATTGGGTTTACCGTGAATACAGTAATAGGTAATGGGGATATGCAATATGTTCAAGTAGAATAAGTTATTTATTTGGAGCAAATGTGCGTCAACAACTAGTTTAACATATACAGATTAGAAAGATAAATAATTATCATGTTCTCAAAAGCATTTTATTTCTGGCGGTATGTGAAAAAATATCCGCGCCCTCGGGGGCCATGACAAAAACAATAATTAAATGTATAATTATTTAAATAATTAAAAATATACAAACGCCAAAGAAGGATTAACATCACTTTCTAATTGTGCCTCTTAAAAATGTTGTTTATACTGATGCTGTCAACTGGGGTAGTCTTTGAACGTGCTGATATACAACCTTTTGTCCACGAGAGGGCGACAGTAACTGGAATTCTTCTTGTTGAATACTTTGTTTAATCTCACTGTATTTGCAGTAACTGGTTGACGTTGTCTTAAACTTGATGAATAAATCTATATCAATTGTGTAGTGGTAAACTAGTGAGTATTACAATTCCCAAGTGCGAATGATCACATAGAAGCATTTAAGTCCCATCTTAAAACTCATTTGTATACTCTAGCCTTTAAATAGCCCCCCTGTTAGACCAGTTGATCTGCCGTTTCTTTTCTTTTCTCCTCTGCTCCCCTTTTCCTTGAGGGGGGGGGGGGCACAGGTCCGGTGGCCATGGATGAAGTGCTGGCTGTCCAGAGTCGGGACCCGGGGTGGACCGCTCGCCTGTGCATCGGCTGGGAACATCTCTGCGCTGCTGACCCGTCTCCGCTCGGGATGGTGTCCTGCTGGCCCCACTATGGACTGGACTCTTACTATTATGTTGGATCCACTATGGACTGGACTCTCACAATATTATGTCAGACCCACTCGACATCCATTGCTTTCGGTCTCCCCTAGAGGGGGGGGTTACCCACATATGCGGTCCTCTCCAAGGTTTCTCATAGTCATTCACATCGACGTCCCACTGGGGTGAGTTTTTCCTTGCCCTTATGTGGGCTTTGTACCGAGGATGTCGTTGTGGCTTGTGCAGCCCTTTGAGACACTTGTGATTTAGGGCTATATAAATAAAGATTGATTGATTGATTGATTGATTGATTGATTGACATGACCCAGCAAATTAAATTCTATAAAATGCGACCCCGAGTGGGACAAGCGGTAGAAAATGGATGGATGGATGGATGGGTGATCCTGACAATAAATAAATGTTATTCACCTAATAAATACAGCCACATTCCAATAGTTCATACAGAAGAAAATGTAATTTTGAGTTGTGCCATCCAGCTGTCCTGTAATTTCAAGGTTCCCGTATCGCTCAATTTATGACTTTTTTATTGATGATCTCCCTGGTAAAGAAGGCTTCAAATGAATAAAACCTTATGTTCATCTCTAAAGAAGGCTTGTAGTCTCTAGTAATAATACAAAAATATGATGATTAGATCATAATTATTGCAAAAGGCCTGTTAATTGTTCTTCCATGCTTTCAAAGGGAAACTGCACTTTTTGGGGGAATTTTGCCTATCATTGACAATCATTATGAAAGAGATGACGACAGATGGATTTTTTTTTTGTACATTTGAAATATTAAATAAACGTAAATAAAAATCTGCTTACAGTGGAGCCGATGGGAGCTCAACTCTTCCGCCTATAAAATCCAATATATAACCATTCAAAAACCGCCAACGATACTCCATTTACATTTCTGAATTTGAATATTAACCAAGTATAAGCGATATTGTTATTATAAGCGCTAACACAGACAAACTAATTATAGCGGCGCCGTGATCACTACTGTGTGTGCCTATGTTTACATCATCTAGTGGTCTGCTGCTTCTCTGCTTCCTTGATCCCTATAAGTTTATTCATACTTGCCAACCCTCCCGGATTTTCCGGGAGACTCCCGAAATTCAGCGCCTCTCCCGAAAACCTCCCGGGACAAATTTTCTCCCGAAAATCTCCCGAAATTCAGGCACACAATATAAACAGCGTGCCTGCTCAATCACGTTATAACTGTAGAATGATCGAGGGCCAGTTCTTGGTTTCTTATGTGGGTTTATTGTTAGGCAGTTTCATTAACGTCCTCCCAGCGCTGCAACAACACACAACAACAGCATTTTGTCTACCGTAAAGCAGTTGGTCTGCTGTACACAGCAATGTTGTGACACTCTTAACAGGACAATACTGCCATCTAGTGCATTTGATGAAAGCACTTTTTGCGTGTCACACAATCAGTGAGGGCGTTCAGCATGGTTAGAAAAATAGTGACAGAGAATAGAACAAGGATGGACAATTCAACCCTTAACTCAACAATGAGTAGATGAGTGTTATGTGTATATATATATATATATATATATATATATATATATATATATATATATATATATATATATATATATATATATATATATGAAATACTAAGTCAAGTATTTCATATATATAAATAAAATAAATACTTGAATTTCAGTGTTCATTTATTTACATATATACATACACATAACACTCATATATATATATATATATATATATATATATATATATATATATATATATATATATATATATATATATATATATATATATATAATATGAAATACTAAGTCAAGTATTTCATATATATATATATATATATATATATATATATATATATATATATATATATATATATAATAAAAGAAATACTTGAATTTCAGTGTTCATTTATTTACACATATACATACACATAACACTCATCTACTGGGATGTTCATATATTCCCATTTAGGTGAAGAATGTCTCATAATCCTCATTTAGAATATGGGGTGGGGACCAAGCTTCTTTTCGTTTCGTTCTGGACATTTTTGGGTCCTAAATGGCTGTCAAAGTGTACCAACTTGTTGGAATACCTACTCAGACTTCTTTTGTCCAGGTGAGATGCATGATTTATGATCTGTAATAAACTCATACTTGCCAACCTTGAGACCTCCGATTTCGGGAGGTGGGGGGCGGGGGGCGTGGTTGGGGGCGTGGTTAAGAGGGGAGGAGTATATTTACAGCTAGGATTCACCAAGTCAAGTATTTCATATATATATATATATATATATATATATATATATATATATATATATATATATATGTATGTGTGGGGAAAAAAATCACAAGACTACTTCATCTCTACAGGCCTGTTTCATGAGGGGTTCCCTCAATCTCCTGATGATTGAGGGAACCCCTCATGAAACAGGCCTGTAGAGATGAAGTAGTCTTGTGATTTTTTTCCCACACATACATACATTGCGCTCTACTACGGTATCGAGCACTATTTTTTGGATAACCTTATTAAGACATATATATATATATATATATATATATATATATATATATATATATATATATATATATATATATATATATATATATATATATATATATATATATATTGGCAAGTATGAGTATTGGCAAGTATGAGTTTATTACAGATCATAAATCATGCATCTCACCTGGACAAAAGAAGTCTGAGTAGGTATTCCAACAAGTTGGTACACTTTGACAGCCATTTAGGACCCAAAAATGTCCAGAACGAAACGAAAAGAAGCTTGGTCCCCACCCCATATTCTAAATGAGGATTATGAGACATTCTTCACCTAAATGGAAATATATGAACATCCCATTGGTCAGCATCCTAATGACAGCAGACCTTGTACAGTAAGTGATGTTTTATTATGTTTGCTGGCTCTCATAAAGTCTGCAGTGAGCAGAAATGAATGATGAAGAAATAAAGCAAAAGCAAACGTGATGCGTTTTTTTAATTATTGCGCCGCGGATGCTTAAAATGATCAAAACACATAAATGTTAAATGTTATTATAAATGTGCCTGTTACTACATTACATATATACTTACATCATGTATATAAAACCTCAATGGAGGTGTTTGAATGTTAGTTATTTTTAAGAGCTTTGTATGCAAGTTGCACGGCTCCCATAGGCTCCATTGTAAGCAGACTTTTGATCGCAATTATTTAATATTTAGAATGCAAAAAAAAAAAACACATCCATCGTAATGTCTTTCATAATGATTGTGAACGATAGGCAAAATAAAAAAAAGTGCAATCCCCCTTTAAAGAAACCATCTTTAGTTGTGCTAGTATTCTAGATGGAAAATTATTTTACACTGATTCACAGTAAAGAAGCTTTCCAAGTATAGTGAACATCTTTACAGTGCAGATAAGCACTACATTAACTTGCAGTACGTCCTGTGGTAATTAGATGGTAAATATACAATTACAATTGGTTTCTAACAGACAACACAAAGATACCAACCAAGCTGTAAACTCTTGTAAAATAGTACCGCAATGGAAAAGATTGCAGTCTCATCATTCAAAATCCACCAGTTCATTCAGTACAATTTTAATTTAGATGTTTTATAGCACTTATAATAAGGCTACTCTTTTAGATGTGTAGAAACATTTTGAAATATCTATATTACAATGCCAGTCACAATGATATTATTGATAATTTGGACATTTTAGACCTTTTAAAGGGGAACATTATCACCAGACCTATGTAAGCGTCAATATATACCTTGATGTTGCAGAAAAAAGACCATATATTTTTTTAACCGATTTCCGAACTCTAAATGGGTGAATTTTGGCGAATTAAACGCCTTTCTATTATTCGCTGTCGGAGAAGCAATCCGCCATTTTCTCAAACACATTACAAACACCGAGTCAAATCAGCTATGTTATTTTCCGTTTTTTCGACTGTTTTCCGTACCTTGGAGACATCATGCCTCGTTGGTGTGTTGTCGGAGGGTGTAACAACACGAACAGGGACGGATTCAAGTTGCACCAGTGGCCCAAAGATGCGAAAGTGGCAAGAAATTGGATGTTTGTTCCACACACTTTACCGACGAAAGCTATGCTACGACAGAGATGGCAAGAATGTGTGGATATCCTGCGACACTCAAAGCAGATGCATTTCCAACGATAAAGTCAAAGAAATCTGCCGCCAGACCCCCATTGAATCTGCCGGAGTGTGTGAGCAATTCAGGGACAAAGGACCTCGCTAGCACGGCAAGCAATGGCGGCAGTTTGTTCCCGCAGACGAGCGAGCTAAACCCCCTGGATGTCTTGGCTCACACCGTCCCTTATGCCACTGAAGATGATCAAGAGAAGAATATTGACCCTAGCTTCCCTGGCCTGCTGACATCAACTCCAAAACTGGACAGATCAGCTTTCAGGAAAAGAGAGCGGATAAGGGTATGTCTACAGAATATATTAATTGATGAAAATTGGGCTGTCTGCACTCTCAAAGTGCATGTTGTTGCCAAATGTATTTCATATGCTGTAAACTTAGTTCATAGTTGCTAGTTTCCTTTAATGCCAAACAAACACATACCAATCATTGGTTAGAAGGCGATCGCCAAATTCGTCCTCGCTTTCTCCCGTGTCGCTGGCTGTCGTGTCGTTTTCGTCGGTTTCGCTTGCATACGGTTCAAACCGATATGGCTCAATAGCTTCAGTTTCTTCTTCAATTTCGTTTTCGCTACCTGCCTCCACACTACAACCATCCGTTTCAATACATTGGTAATCTGTTGAATCGCTTAAACCGCTGAAATCCGAGTCTGAATCTGAGCTAATGTCGCTATAGCTTGCTGTTCTATTTGTTTGAGTTGGCATCACTATGTGACATCACAGGAAAATGGACAGGTGTATATAACGATGGTTAAAATCAGGCACTTTGAAGCTTTTTTTAGGGATATTGCGTGATGGGTACAATTTTGAAAAAAACTTTGAAAAATTAAATAAGCCACTGGGAACTGATTTTTAATGGTTTTAACCCTTCTGAAATTGTGATAATGTTCCCCTTTAAACCACAAATTGGGAGTGTTTAGAGCAGGGGTGTCCACCAGTATCTTGGACTTGAACAACGGGATATTTACATAATTCGAATATTTCATTTCATTTTTTTATTTATCTCCTTCATTGATGTGCATCTTTGATCAATAGACAATTAAACCTCAGAAACTAAACACACATTTACACACCAATGCCTGAGAAGGAGCAGGATGAAGAAAAATCTTACATTTTCCACCAATGCATCGAGTAAAAAACAAACTTCTTAAGTGCCAAACAAGGTAACATGCCCCATGAACCATGTAGACATTATAAAAACATGTGAGCACCATACCTTTGTCATAATTACACCCAGTAATTCCACTGAAATGCATGATGGGTAATGTGCAAAACAGTTTGCCCCCACACTTTGCCATGTTTGGTGCACTTTAGCTATTGGATTTTCTGATTGATTGCAAGATGTTAAGTAGGCGTCAGGGAAGTAAGGAAAATAGGAGTCGGACTTTCACATACTCTTATTTAATGTTTTATCATTTGTACTTCATATTGTAGTGCCGTCACGGTCTGATGGGGGGAGTCATAAACACATGTGCGTTGATATGCTGTATACTGTACCCAGATCTGTGGGAACATACTGTACATGCTGCGCTGATTCATCATTCCTCCTCCATCTTTTTAATCTCTTTGCTCTGAGGCTACAGCACATTAGAAGGCATTTGTGCTAATCCAGCATTGTTTCACAAGACGTGTAAAGTCAGTGCCATTTTTTTGTTGGCATGTAAGATAATAGGTGACTATATTGGGGCTTCTGTGTGTACATACAATGACAGCCATGCAAATGCATGACCACCATTGTAAATGCATTGTTTCAAGTGGACCGGAAATTGCGAGGCGTCCTTTAATCCATATGAGACAGCATCGGCGGATGCAACATATGGTCCCACAGACGTGTCACTTTTAGAATGCCACTGTGTTCGTGTGTGTGTGTGCGTGTGTGTGCATGCGTGGGATGCAAAGATGTTTTTCCTCTGGTGAATGTGACACCAGGAATATTGTCACATCCAAGGTCACGCACCGTGGCAGAGTGCTGTGTTTGGCTCGCATGCACCCAAGTGGGTGCACAAGTGTGATGTGCAGATGAAGACACAATGGCGGACAGAGAGAGAGCGAGAAAGAGTGTGAGGCAGAAGAGGTGTACATGCGTACCTGCAGTATTCTCAAGAGTGGGTTTTCATCTTCAGGCGTCAAAGTAACCTCTTCACTTTCTAAGCCGAACTCGCCATCCTGACCTGAAAACACGTGAAAGATTATATCAGCATGCACATTAAGACGATAACAATGCTGCTGATCTATTGCAGCATAATAATAAAAGTCCAAACCATTTCAGAGACAAAAAAACGCATCCTACTGGCACACACACAGATGCACACAAATCCGGCCTAGACCTACGTGATGGAGCTCCTTTCTATTTCAAGATGTTTTGCGTCATCACATTGACTCATCAGCTGTTGTGTTGCAGTTGAGCTATTGTCTGGTATTTACAAACATCCATATTTGGTTGCATCATAAGATCATTTAAATTGGGGCAATGTTTTTCAACAACCTATACATAGTCACACGCTGATGCCAAATTCAGGTTGAATGAATAACACCCACTGCAGTTTGCATTCCAGTGATGTGGGTTAGGAACAAAATGCATTTGTCAGGACCATCTATCCACACGTCAACATTGCCATGGCAGGCTTGATTGAATCAGGTCTTCCATCACGCCACATAGTCACTTACTTGATGTGACTCTTGTCGCGTGGTTGGGGTTTTCTTTGCTGTGGAGAAAGGAGAAGACAATATAACAGATTGTGATCATTCATATAAATACAGTTGATTGTTGCAGCATTCTACCCTGGAGTTTGAGCAGGAATTTACCAAGAAACATCAAAGATATGCATAGCAGAAGCATGTGATATACAGTCGTGGTCAAAAGTTTACATACACTTGTAAAGAACATAATGTCATGGCTGTCTTGAGTATGAAACAAAAATTGAGCTGTTTGGCCACAATACCCAGCAATATGTTTGGAGGAGAAAAGGTGAGGCCTTTAATCCCAGGAACACCAATTCCTACCGTCAAGCATGGTGGTGGTAGTGTATTGCTCTGGGCCTGTTTTGCTGCGAATTGAACTGGTGCTTTACAGAGAGTAAATGAAAAAGGAGAATTACCTCCAAATTCTTCAGGACAACCTAAAATCATCAGCTCAGGAATTGGCTCATGGGCGCAGTTGGGTGTTCCAACAGGACAATGACCCCAAACACACGTCAAAAGTGGTAAAGGAATGGCTAAATCAGGCTAGAATTAAGGTTTTAGAATGGCCTTCCCAAAGTCCTGACTTAAACGTGTGGATAATGCTGAAGAAACAAGTCCATGTCAGAAAAGCAACACATTTAGCTGAACTGCACCAATTTTGTTAAGAGGAGTGGTCAAAAATTCAACCAGAAGCTTGCCAGAAGCTTGTGGATGGATACCAAAAGCGCCTTTTTGCAGTAAAACTTGCCAATTGACAAGTTTTACTCCCCACACCCCAAAATAAATACATACATATATATATATATATATATATATATATATATATATATATATATATATATATATATATATATATATATATGTATATATATATATATATATATATATATATATATATATATATATATATATATATATATATATATATATATATATATATGTATGTGTGGGAAAAAAAATCACAAGACTATTTCATCTCTACAGGCCTGTTTCATGAGGGGGGGTACCCTCAATCATCAGGAGATTTTAGAATATATACACATATATATATATATACACAACCTGGCCCCCGGCCAAATTTTTTAACCCAATGCGGCCCACGAGTCCAAAAGTTTGGGGACTCCTGCCCTAAAGGGACATGGGGGGAATTTTTTTTTAGATATGTATCTCTTGCTCACGGGAAAACATCTCGAGCGCACGAGATACATATCCAAAAAAACCCGGTATGTTTTCCATTTTATATGTACTTTATAAAAGTATTTTATAAAGCAGCGTTTTGAAGTATCGATTTGGTACTATTACTGATTAAATTGTAAATGATACTTATACCTGCTCATGAGGCAATGCATTTATATCGTTGTATGTTTCGCAGTTCCAAGCGTTCCTCTGAGGGCAGCCGAAACTGTAAAGTGGCCCTGCGATTAAAATAAGTTTGAAATCCCTGCTTTAGGTCATGCCTTCTTACTGCAAAGAAAACTGTCATTTTCTGGTCTACATCACAAGGAACCCATCAAAAGCCATGACAGATAACTCCTAATATTCAATAGGGATTAAATACTTCACTCTTTAATTCATACATTTATACACAAGCTATAATTAATAAGAAAAAATAAAAACAAAATATTACCTTTTGAAATGTAACCTTTGAGGTAGTGTGAATGAAACTCAGATTACTATTTATGTACTATTTAACAAAGCCAGTAAGCGGCTTGATGACTCTACTCTGAAGGACTCCAGTCTCTCGTGGACTGCAAATCATTTTTGTGGTTCTGACCCATATATTGCAGCAGGGACATAGTGAACATGTATTTCCTTCACGTGTGTGTCCCAGCAGCTGATTCACCCTCACTCTAACACAGTCCTGCACTGCCTTGGATTTAAGTGAAGCTAATCTTGAGCCTTTAACCGTCCAATCAAAGACGTCATACAACAGGAATAGGTTTATTAGACATCGCTGGAGGTTCAACCCGTTTTACTCGTAGGGATGCTTTAGTCTGACTTTGTGGTCGGTTTTGACCTGTCAGTGATTATCTGGGTCGGCCGCTAATCCTTGCACAAAAGATAGTTATAATTGGCTTGTAAGTAAACTTAATACCCGTGTCCGGTCGCATGATGGCTACAGTCCGCCATCTGTGACACTCGTCTACTGTATACATGTTTAACTGTATGGCACCTAATATTGAATAGAATGATAGGAAACACTAGATGAGTACACATGATGTGTGCTAAAATGAGCATAATTGTAATCTGTACAAGGTGGAGGTAAAGATGACCTACATATGCGTGACACTTTCAAGCACTCAAAAGTAAGTCATTAGATCAGCTGCTTATTTTAACTCTAAAATGTCTGCAAGTTTAAAACTGATTGTCATACCCAGCTTTATCATTTGCATGTGTTACATGCTTACTAGTGACGTCAGAAGAACGTATTTATTGTCTTTCTTTAAAAAAAAAAAAAAACCTTGTGAAGAGGTATAGTTTTTGTTGTTGTTGTTTTTTTGTTTTTTTTGAAGAGAGTATAGTTTATTAGACTTTCACTTTGTTATTTTTTGTTTTAAAGTTGTGTCAACACATTTACCACTTACAGCTTTTTGTGTTGAGTTTATCATGGTGATGGGACACATGGACTGACTGTGAATAGGCGAGAGCAGAGGAGCAGTGTGCATGAGTGAGGTCGGGGCTGTCCAAACTTTTTCCAGTGAGGGTCGCATAAATAAAAATTGAAGAATGCAAGGGCCATTTTGATTCATTTTGTACAGTAAAGATTGGAGATGTCCGATAATATCGGCCAGCCGATATTATCGGCCGATAAATGCGTTAAAATGTAATATCGGAAATGATCGGTATCGTTTTTTTTATTATCGGTATGGTTTTTTTTTTCTTTTTATTAAATCAACATAAAAAACACAAGATACACTTACAATTAGTGCACCAACCCAAAAAAACCTCCCTCCCCCATTTACACTCATTCACACAAAAGGGTTGTTTCTTTCTGTTATTAATATTCTGGTTCCTACATTATACATCAATATATATCAATACAGTCTGCAAGGGATACAGTCCGTAAGCACACATGATTGTGCGTGCTGCTGGTCCACTAATAGTACTAACCTTTAACAGTTAATTTCACTAATTTTCATTAATTACTAGTTTCAATGTAACTGTTTTTATATTGTTTTACTTTCTTTTTTATTCAAGAAAATGTTTTTAAATTATTTATCTTATTTTATTTTATAATTTTTTTTTTAAAGTACCTTATCTTCACCATACCTGGTTGTCCAAATTTGGCATAATAATGTGTTAATTCCATGACTGTATATATCGGTTGATATCGGTATCGGTTGATATCGGTATCGGTAATTAAAGAGTTGGACAATATCGCAATATCGGATCTCGGCAAAAAGCCATTATCGGACATCCCGAGTAAAGATACTAAAACCAATACAATTTAGGTCAATCAATATATGTTAAACGCAGTGGTGTGCCGTCAGGGCCAGCAAGGCCTTCTCTGCTGGCCCAACATATCCAGAAATCATGATCATAATTAAAGATACAATTATTTCTGTATTTACTTTCCCTAAATATCTAAAATGATTCATATTCTTTTCATGTCATATTATGCACGTTCCAGTGCTGTTGTTTTTAGTTTTAGTTTGTATCCAATCAGAATTCAGCTAGCTTATGTTGCCATGCTGTACCAAATCTGCCTTCAGATTCAGCAATGCTGGCGTCCGTGCACTGTAAGCGAACGGGGACATACAGTTGATAGACAGCTGCGATAGCCAATCAGATCACGAGTTGTTGTCAGTAAGGCCTTCTAGATTTTATTTTATTTTATTTTATTCTATTCTATTCTAGATGGCCTCACCTTGAACGTGACTGTGGAGGGGGGCGTGGTCTACGGGCCTGCCGCGGAGAGGGGTGTGCAAGGACCGGCCTCGAAGCACAGCTGGAAGGTGATTGGATTACCCAGCTGGGACTGATCATCCAATCACCTGCCATGCTTGTTAGCAGCAGCCGGGCCGAGACACAGTTGTTGGAGTTGGAGTTGCCAAGCAGGCGCGCACTGGACATTGAGAGACTGAAAAGTCACAGAGCGGAAACTGGAAAGTTGGGTGTGTTTTCCTAGCGTGTGTGCGCTGCCAAATAAAAATACATTGCTAACATCAGACATCCGGGCTATCGTGGAGGTTTGTCGGCATCAGGTGAACCCACGGGAGGAAGACTTCCACAGTGACATTTACACGTCCTTTGATTGGATACTCAACGGGATTGTTAGCGGATGAATTTGAGAACACATAGAGTTGAGAGACAGTTGCGATAGCCAATCAGATCACAAGTTGTTGACAGTAGCTGTTCTGTTACAACTAAAAGTTGTAAACTCTTGTTGTTGAAGTGTGTCATGCTTGTCATTTAATTAACATTGTTACATGTGTATTTGTCACCATCATGTGGTCAGGGCAGTTAATATATCTTTCATAAGTGTGTACTTTGAATCAAACTTTATTGACCGGAAGTTCCATAAGCCAAGCAGATACATTTACGCTATACGTTTTAATTGCTGATGCGTTATAATTTATTTTTAAATGCGCCAGAAAATAACCCGTTTTGTACACTGTTGATATGATTAAATGGCCAGTAGGGTGTAATTGTGTTCCTGTGTAGTATTTCTCCAGCAATGATCATGTGGTGACATGAATTATGGTATTTTGAGAGGTAATCATTAAAGTCGGAGATCACTGAAGGCCTAAGTGGGAAACGCACTGGTTAAACGACTGAACACAACATCCATCTTGGCTTTGTGTTGTTGTTGTTGTTGTTGTGTCATCGGTAACAAAACATATTATGTCATTTGCCCTAAGTTTTGCATTTTCAAGCATAACAATGGGTAAATTAACTAAAAATACCAATACTAAAGTAGTATTGGCCACTAGACGAGACCAAAACAATCTGACCGTACTAACATTAGCATGCGAACTTTTTTAGCCAATTTTGTAGCCGAACGCCTCAGATTTATATAACTTGGTACCTAACTCTTAGCATGCTATCGTTAGCATTCTAGCATGTTAATTTTTTTTTTTGCCAATTTTACAGCCGAACACCTCAGAGTCATATAACTTGGTACCTGATACAAGCTAACTGTTAGCATGCTAACTTTTTTAGCTAATTTTACATGCGCACGCTTCCGAGTCATATGACTTGGTACTTGACACATTCTAACTTTTAGCATGCTAATGTTCTCATTTAAGTTTGCCTTGCACATTTCAGCGGCTTGCACATTTAAGCATTCACCAGGGATTTCTCCCAAAATTGCATATTCTAGTTATTTTGTGTAATGTTCTAATCTGGAATGCTTTTATTTTGTCTTTTGAATGTGTCACAGGCCAATGAAAAACAAGCTGCCGGCTGCAAATGGCCCCCAGGCTGCACTTTGGACACCACTGAGTTAGGTCTTTCCTGTTCATGTTGTTTATTTGAACAGGGTTAACACACACTTATCAACATGGCTGTAAATGCGCAAGTTTTGACTACAAAGCTTGTTTCCAACCATAGCTTTAGCTCCTCTAAAACAAAAAAATATTCCCATTGTTGCATTACTCTAGTTTAGATTCACAATTCTTATGTTAAAAAAACAACACATTTATAATTAAATAATTGAATAATAATTAAATAAGCAAGCCATTATTAGCAGCGGCAAGTTGTCATATATTGACTTCGGTAAAGTTGTGATGTGAGAAATTAACATATTTTCGTTGAAATCCCATGAAGTTCTCTGACTATACTGTTAACCAGATTCCGGAGTGGCATAAAAATGATATCATGGATAACTTTAAAACCCACCAACCTCATGATCGAGTCTACATCATGTAGACCAAGGGCACAACGTTCTAAACAGTGGACATATAGAATAGGGCCACCTTATGGGCGAACTGCACTTTCTTTTAGAATTTTGCCTTTTATTCACAATATTTATGTGAGACAAGAACACACATGTCTTTCTCTCTTTTATGCACTTTAAGTAGTAAATGACTGCTAGCTAGAGGCAGCTAACAATGCAGATAGTGGGAATTCAATCTATTACACCTATAAAGTCCTCTAAAAAAACAGTTTAAACATAAAATTGAATTGGGATTTTTCTTTAGAAACAAGTCCTGTTTCTAGATCACTAGATCCTGACCACTTTTATGCCTTTGCTTGAGTTGGAGACTTGCGTTTTATGAATGAGCCTGACATTTATTTGAAAAAAACTGGATACTGTATATCACTGTGCCTTACGTTTTATTACTAGCTGTGGCAACCTTGTCCATAATTGCACTTTGTATGCAATGACAAACTGTCCATTTTTGTGAGATCGCAGATTTTCTCGATGGATGGTTTTTATATATAAATCACTTCTTGGTCTGGTTCCCCTTTATTTGTGTTCTTACTGCATATGTGTAGAGATTACAGTCGCTACAGTTTAAGGTCGCAGGGCACATGTTTGTTCTTGGAGCCAACACACATCTTGGAAAGAAGATTTCAGATATGCTGCTACTTAGGCATGGAATAATATATTGTGTATATTATATAATAATATAACATAATAATATAATATATCAGTTTATATTATATACTGTATATATAATATGTCAATTTTACATGTTATATTTTATATTGCTAATATGGTACATTTTTAGTCTCTACATTTTGTTTTCGCTTTGTGCCCTCGTGTGCACGATCCTTTCCATTCTTTGTAACTGAGCTATTGTGTGGAACAATTTCCCTTGTGGATCCTTAAAGTTTGTCTGAGTCTAATAACTTACAAAAGGATCTGAGGTTGCCTAAACTGATCTCTTTGGTGGAATTTTAGGTAATTTTAAAGGATCTATTCGGCATTGTACTTGTTCTTAAATTGTTTTTACTGAAACATTATTATTATTTTATCTATCACATGTTTTTGATGTTAATATACATTATGTAAGTCATTTATTTTTTTATTTTAGTTTTTGACTGCTGTATGTATTTCTGTAACTTTGTTTTTGCTGCCCTCTGGTTCAGGTCACTCTTGGAAAAGAGATTTTAATCTCAATGAGTTTTTTACCTGGATAAATAAATAATATTGATTGATTGATGTAATGTAGTAACAGGCACATTCAATTGTAATATTTACCAAAATTCACCTTTCCCCCTGATTCGTCTTGGGTAGCGTTTTGCACAGCAGCTTCCGCCATCAGTGTGTGAATGGGTGAATGTGATGTGTAACGCAAAGCGCTTTGGGTATCATTCCAGGTATAGTAAAACGCTAAATAAATTTACCAATTTTGGCGGTACATTGATTCCACAGAGGGCATAGCAATGTTGCTATTTCATTCATCAATAACAACTACTGCTAATCATGATAGACTTCATGATAGCAAATGGCAACTACTTTGGGACAAATGATGATCCGGAACCTTATCTTCTTTTGAGCCTGAATATACGATGGATAAGCTACAAGTTTTCGAAGCTGTTTGATAAGCAGATCCAGCTTTTGTGAAATATTAAGCATCTTGTAGCAGTATTGCTAAGTGCTGAACAAGAAATACAAATTACGAATATAATAAAAAAATCAGTTACTGTACAATGTCTGCTCTCACTGGGATGCCATCCAGATGTGATGTTTATGTCTTTCAGCACAAGATTTGCTTGCCCTCTTTAGATGATGAATTCATCATAATCCTCACTCATCAGGTAAAAAATGCTGGGCACAAACAAGCATCTTGTTGCATCCAACTAACAATGTATTTGGGTCAAAGTTGACCAACTTCTCAGCTTATGGCCACAACATTCAATTGTGCAAGTGAGAGGCATTATTTATGTTCTAGCACACATTTTCACCAACTCAGAGGCGATGCAGCAGCAGCAGCAGCTCAGAATGTCAATAGCTGCACTGGCTACTTTCCGGGATCAAGGAGCTGTGTTAAGAAAAATAGTTCCACTGTGTTTGCTCTTAAAATAGCAATGTCCTTATAGCTTGGTTAATATGCAGGCCACAGCATGTAAATAGAGCATTTTGGGCGTTTTTTTAGATTCTGTTTTAGGGAGTTTTACAGGCAAAATAAATGACTCCCATTAGTTTCATTGTTCGTCAACTCTTGTTAGCGTTTATTTGCGATTTAGAATGCATAAAAAAGAGAAAGATGTGTGCTCTTGTCTCCAAAGGAATTGTGAATTCCCCGAAAAAAATCTCAGTGTGCAATTTCCATTTACAAGATTTTTCTAAACAAACATGTTTTTTTATCAAAGTAGATGTCAAACTCTAATTGCAACTAAATTTAGACTTGTAAGTTTCCGTATGAGCAAAGCAAATGTAGTTTACAAAAAATGAAGCAGCAGGTCCTGCCCATCTGATAGAACTGCAAACTGGTTGCCAGATATGTCTATATATAAGTGCCCACAGTCTGGAGCAGTTATCCACCCATCTGGTGCATTATCCACCTGGGCAAGGTTGTGTAGTTTGGTGCCAGGTGGATTAGGATTAGTGGTGAACACAGGCCAGGTCCACCGGAGCCCCGCCACGAGGAAGATGATGAGATTAACCAAGTCAGAGATTAATTAAGTCTGAGTCTGCAGTATTTTGGTCAGTAAAAGTACTACTTATTGAGTAACAATTCAATAAAAACATGGACAGTTTACAAACGTTTGTATATTCAAGTGTAGCCATGTCCTTGTTTTCCCAAATATAGCTTTAATTTGATATTCTACATTAGAAAACGACATGAGTTGACTCGCTGATTAGACACCAAGCGCCTGATTTACTAAGATTTCAAATAAGGAACACGACAGAATTGTGCGTACCATTATTGGGTGAGTGATCTACTAAGACTGTGTGTACAATTGATGAATGCATAAGTGGTGCAGACCGCCCTATTTAAATAAGGTTTTTGCATTTACTACCGGATGTCACCATGGAGACAATAATTTTCCTCTTTATTTAATGGCATTTTATAATCCAACCTGTTGCGTTTCATTATATGTTGACATGCAGCACACAAATATACGCTGTGGCACCTTTTCTGAGGTTTTAGAAGTACTCCTCCAGTGCGATCTAGACAACAGAACCAACATATTATTCTGTGACGTTTCATTTATTGTATCCTGAGTGTGTGAGAACTGGATATGCTTGTCCATCCTGTGTGACTATAGCAATCAACATTTTGGACAGCACACCAGAATAACTACTCTTTGAGATGACGTCACCAACTGCAATGGTGCGCTGGAAGGATCCAGACACAAGAACGTGCAATGCTGAAAGAAGTTTTACCATCGGGGATTTGTCATAGCTTTTTTTTGTGACTGGAAAATCAGAACATAAATCATCCAGGAGCTCAAAAATTGCACTGCTGGATAGGCAATATTATAATTAGTTTTAACAATCATTCGATTCAACTCGATATTTGTGGATTCAGGGACAACATTTTTTTAGAGCCATATGATAAGAAACGATTCAGTGAGTTGAAATCGATTTAGTAACTAACAAATAAAGCTGTATGACAAAAATAAATATCCTGAACACTGCAGGTGAAGTTTCCTAAATACCTGTTTTTTCTTGAAAAGGAATTATATAGAAATAAATTATGGATAATCAATTAAACAACAATTATTGGCCAATGCATTCACATCTTATTTGAATAAAGTGCAACCAACACTTTAGGTTGAATAAACAATAGGAAACCATTTCTGCTCACATTTTAAACATTGAGGCACATTTCAATAAAACTACAGTAACCGACATTTAAACAGTAGATTTACCTGCTAAATAAAGTTCCCCGACCCGGTATCTGTTGTCATTCCTGCCGTCGCCGATGACGGACAGCGTCCCACGTGTGTAGTAGCATGTATGCCTCCTCATCCCTGTTGATGGTGTTGGTCCCTCGCTTCCTAATTTCTATAGCCTCCTTCATCCATCTCTTCTATTTATTTATTTTTCATCAAATGACCTCTACTTGGCTGCCAGTTGTTATGTTGTCACCTCATGTTGTTGTGTTCCGGAGGTCAGTGCGTCGCTGTAACTTGCTCCACTGTCACTTCCGTTGTGTCGGTTGCGTCATTTGTGGCTTAAAGTTGTGTTGCGGCTTTATATTATTGTGTTGTGTCTCTAGTTGTTGTCGTGGATTCTACAATCATGCTGGGGCTGATGTAATTGTGTTGTAATTCATGATATTGTCTTGTGGCGTTTGTTATGAACTTTCTCGACTACCATTGGTATACGCCATTTTTGTTTTGATGATGCCACAGATGGGCAGACAGACTTGAATAACAATTAACGTCCTGATCATTAAAAGTGGTAAACTTCATAAAAAGTCTGCCATTTTTAAATCCAAGGTTTTTTTTTCTAGTATTGATAAAATCGATCGATTCCCTTTAAACGATCTTGGATTGACGCCTATCTTCCGAAAGGCAATGTAGTATAATCTAAGGAATGTAAATTGATATATCGATAAACCATTACACCCCTTCGATATGTCTATGCTATTTTATTTGTGACGTTCCAAATATGTTAATGGGATTTATTTTTCTACATTTTAAACACTTCCTTTTGGTCGACATAACATGTAATTGTGGTTCTTTGGTCAAAATAGATTTTATTTTCCAGACCATCTTCAAGCTACTTTCTAATCGTCTCTGACTGAGTTATTTACGTGCCGAAGTCCCCATCCAGGCTAAGCCCCTTTCCAATGCGTCTCCACCCACATCAGCCATGTTGTAGTTTTTGGCGCTTCCATATCAAGTCGACTGACAAAAACAAGTTAGAACTAGACGCTACTTTATATTACAAATAGCAACAGCCGAGGATACATGTGCATGTACAAGCCAGTCTGCCCCACAACAGGATAGAGAAAAATGAGAAACTCAGTGACTACAACATCAAACTACAATGGGGGACTCGCGCAAATGGCTCATTTGGAGGAAGTATGAAGGACGGCAAGATTATTTTATTTTATATTCTATGGTTTAATTTAAAATTTTTTGGGACTGACAAAGATCCCAAATACACAAAACAGGTACCGATAGGTAAACCAGTTGGTTTTGTATTATAGCATAGTAGATCAGGTCTGCACTTATTTTTATACATACAGACCTTTAAAAGATTAGGCCCAAAGTGGTTAAAGGATAAAAAACAAACATTTGAACTCAATTTTAATCCATGTGTTTTGCTGGGTCTGGAGATCTTCATGTGCCCATAATAATAAAAATGCCTAATAACAATGATAATAATAACAATACAGTATGGCAACAGTCCACAACATTTGTTTGTTGATCAGCCTTTGCTGCAACAATCAGGTGTGCTCCTTTAAAAATTAAATTAGCCTGAAAGGTCCTAAATTGCTTACATAATTGTAGCTACATTTAATTGAGTATCCTATCCCAAAAATACATTTTGTGTTTGTTTCATCCAAAGGTTATATTAACAGACCAACTACTAAGTAGGTCTATATTTTTTCTTAGAGCTTTGCTTGTTAACTAGATGTGTTTGCTAGTACAGTACATTACCTCAGTACAGTAAGTTTGAAGGTATTTATCTAGGTGAGAATGTTGACCAATGATACAGTGGATCCAGCATAATATTTTTCCAGTAAAATTTGATTCAATGCGTTAAACATTTTCTTTTTTTCTGTCAGGGATCACCACAGTGAGTCAACCGCATGAGTGATATTTGCTTAGTTTAAATGTCGGAAGAGCTTCCTGGTGCAACCCTTCCACCTGTCCAGGCTTTGGACTGGTACTAGATATCGCCTGTGACTAGAAAAAAGATCAGCGCTGTCTGCACAGAAGGGAGCAACGTGCATTAACCTACCAAGACCAAATTGTTAGTTTTAACAAAGTTCCATCCATGCTTTCTATGAGACCCAGCCATAACTAAATAATGCATTTTGTTGGCAGAATAAAGCATCCACAGCACAGCATGTCCACAAGGTTTCCTGGGAATTAGATCTGCACAGAGCTGTGGTGCAGTAACCCTCATGTTGCTCATGTCTTGGTTTCAGTGTAATATAGTAATGATCGTACTAGATCTGTCCTATTTAAGTGTATGAGCATTAACTTGTGAAGCTTGCTTGGATGAAAGACAAACTGAACAGTCTGTTGACAATGAATGAGAACATACTGTACATAGACATATATGATGAACTTAACATTGCCAAAAGTATTTGCTTCTTTGTATGATGTGATGATTTCACAATTCATACTCCAAGTGCATGCATTTAAATCTCAACTGTTGTTTTCAACTTTTTTATTTGTTCATTTACCACGAATGTTTCTGATCTGGGTGAAGAGGTGTGGTAGGCCCTGGAACGGTTGGCAGTCAACCACAGTGTATATACAACAACCCACCAACAACAACCCTTGACACTCACCTAATTCACCTAAAATGCATGTTTTCAAAACTAGAAAATGTTCTGTATACACTATAGTACAGTACATGCAAACTCGACAAAGAGGTCTGCCCTTTAAACCCATAACCACCTGGCTGGAAATCACACCTGCTAACCACATAGTCCAACGGGGTGCCCAATGCAACTCATGTCTTTGTTAAGCTGCACATGCAAGTCCACCATACTCTAGTGAATTAGTGCTCCATCCTCTGTACTCAGGTATATGATCCCTTTTAGTCAGCTGAGGCCTGAAAGGAACCACAGAAGTGAGTCTGCGAGTGTAAACTAAAGCCCTCTCGTTTGGTCTTGTGCCAGTTTCGCTAGGTCAGCAACCCGGGACTGCTGCGGCCCTGTCATTGGCTGAGCCTGTCACACGGTGCCTGAGTGCTGAACATGCCCTTTTATATAATCGACACCACCCTTTTGGCTCACGTCGTTCCCTTTTGATATATCCCTTAATTTTGCACACATGCAAGTGTGGAGATAGTCACATACACATGAGACTTGCCAACGCGCCACCTGACTAGATAAAGCTGTTATAACTTTACCAATGTCGTCAGACAGGCTATATACCTGTAAAACTACCATTTTTGTTTGGTTTGTGGTGCTTTCTTTCTTCCACTTTATTATTAAGTTACAACAACAAACTCAACAATACATACGTATAACAATTGTTATAAAAACATATTTGTGTAACCACATATAGCTGAGTAGAATGCAAGGATCACAAACTTGAGTCCGAAAAATGTTTATTGAAGTACATATTAATGTTGTAAACAAAGCATTTCAGGGTGTAACGATTTGTTTTAACAAGGTTTCAATTTGATTCAGAATTTGTTGTTGCTGATATGATTAAGGAACGATATTATCTTTTTTTAGAACGATACGTTCTGAAACGAATCAGTGAGTTGAAATCGATTCAGTAACTTCTCCAACACATTTAGTAGTCTTATCGAATTTACAAAGCACCCACATGCTTTATTTCACCACTTCACTTTCAGCTAGCTAGCTGCTAAGCCCCTAACCCCCGTTCCGAAGACAGCAAGAACTCGACTTGGTGAAAGAAATAACGTAAGTATGGCTTCCTGTTCCTCATGCACCCTTCTCACGAATAGGTTAGCCATGATAGAGCGTTGTGTCCACCAGTTAGATCAGAGTAACTTTTGTAACTTTAGACACCACGGACACGTTTGCTAGTATTAGCTGTAGCGGGCTAACTAGCCCTAAACGGTCTACAAACGACGGTGAGCATAACATAACAGTCTACTGGCCACCACACCTTAGTTATAGGGGACTCCAAAACCCTGAGCGTACAGCTTAGTAAACCAGTCACAATTAAGAGTATTTCCGGGGCCCAAGCACCCGCCATTGAAGCTAACTTTAGGGAGCTCACTGGCAACAGGCCTAGTAAACATGTACGGCAGGCTAATCGCACCACTAGTTACTTGAAAATAGTTGTACTCATCGGCTCCAATGACACTAGAATGAGACAGTCAGAGATTACAAAGAAAACCTAGCTATGACTTTTAATCTTGCCAGAAAGATGGCTCGGCATTGAGAACTTGTCTCGAACCCCTTGATTGCAAGAGGCAATGATGAGAGATAAAACAGATTAGTCTCGCTTAACAGGTGGCTTGCTAGTATTTGTTGAGAACAGAGACTAACATTTATTGATAATTGGCCTTGGTCTTAGTGAGACTTGGCTAAAACCAGATTTTTTTTTTTTCGCTTAACAAGGCATCTCCTCCTAACTATATGAGTTCAGATGTAGCTCGTCCCCATAAAAGGAGTGGAGGAGTCACACTAATTTCCGATGAAATCCTTAGCCTTAGCCCCAACCTAAGTAATAAATATAAATAATTTGAGATGCTTACTATGAGGTCTGTTACACCGCTACCGCTCCATCTGGCTGTTATCTATTGCCAGCCTGGTCCGTATTCGGACTTTATCAGAGAATTCTCAGAGTTTGTTATTGATCTTGTGAGGAATGTTGACAACATAGTTATAATGAACGATTTTATTACACATATGAATACCCCGTCAGACCCTTCATGCGTGACGCTCCAGACTATAATTGATAGCTTTGGCCTTACACAAATAGTACATAAACCCACACATTGCAACGGTAATATGATAGAGCTAGTCCTTGTCCGGAGTGGGCACTACCTCTAAAGTTGTGGTACTCCTTTACACTCCTCTACACTAAAGTGTCTCTTTTTGAAGAACTCTTGCGACTCGCAAATGAGACAAAACAAACATCATGTTTACTTGACCCACTTTCTGGGAAATTTATCAAGTAGCAGTTTGTAATATTAGGACCATCAATGTTAAATATTACTAACTTATCATTTTTCTCTGTAACCATTCCCCTAGCATTCAAAACAGCGGTTATTCATCCTCTGCTCACAAGACCTAACCTGGATTTTGAACTCCCGCTAAACTACCGGCCGGTGTCGCATCTCCCCTTTATCTCTAAAATCCTTGAAAAAAATTGTTGCACAGCAGCTAAATTAACACTTAGCGTCTAACAATCTCTGTGAACCCTTTCAGTCCGGTTTTAGGGCAAATCACTCTACGGAGACAGCCCTCGCAAAAGTTACTAATTATCTATTGCAAACTACGGATGCTGATGCGTCATCCATGTTGCTGCTACAGTGCTGCTTTCGATACCATTGATCATAATATTCTTTGAGAATGTATCAAAACACTTATTGATATGTCAGACTTAGCCTTTTCTTGGTTTAACTCCTATCTTACTGAAAGAATGCAGTGTCTCCCAAAACGATGCAACCTTGAAGTATGTTAAGGTATCGTGCGGCGTTCCACAGGGTTCGGTTGTTGGCCTTGCACTTTTTAGCATTTATATGCTGCCGCAAGGCAACATCATACGCAAATACGGCGTTAGCTTTCACTGTTATGCTGATAAAACCCAACAGTTATGCTGAAATGATGACACATCTGTGGTCCCTCTCAAGGTGTCTCATTGTTCCCATTGGGTTGTTTCTTGCCTGAATGCGGGTTTAAGGGCTAAGTAAATAAACCTTGATTGATTGATTGATTAATAACTTTTATCCAAAGATTTAACCATTGTGACTATTAAAATAAATACTGAATACTGGATACTGCAGGTGAAGTTTCCTATATTCCTATATTTTTTTGTCAGAGAATTACCGTAGATTAAAATCACCCAAGATAATTACAGCAGCGTCCAGATATGTATTTGTATGCCCATCATGATCATGTCACGTATTTCCTTCAGTGCAGTCTCCTCCTTTGCGGAAGGGGGATGTACACAACACTCACAATAATACATTTTAGTTCTCTGAACATATAAAATGCCCTTAACTTTGAAGTCAGATAATCCAATTTTCAGAGCAAGAGTTCGAAATCATTTTACTGTCCGTGGGTCATGCTTGTTTAACAAGGACAGCCGTTCCTCCTCCCCAAGTCTTGCCGCTGTGTCAAGAGCGGAGGATGTGAGGCTGAAGAGAGAGAGGCGAGGCGTACAGGCGTGTTCAGGGGTTAAAATGCGTGCCTGTTTGCGGGTCTGTTATTCACTCTCCAGGTGGGGATGTCACTGATGTCATATTAATACATTGTTTTTTCTAATATTCCCGCGATCGATCGGTAGGGTCCCAAATATCGACTGGTCGATCGCGATCGACGGGTTTGCTACCCCTGCTTTAATAGATACAATGAAACACAATTAAACATATAAAGTCAGCTTGCTTTTCCACTCCACTGATACTTTAATACCAACGCTACCATGTCGCAGTTATACAACCCATTAACAACATACAAAATTAAATATAAAGAGACATTATAAAGAAAGGGACATTTCATGTATCTTAATGAATACCGTTATTACTAAACCAAGACACCTAGTTAACCCTTTGTCTTCGACTGGCGATCAGCATGGGAATTTGGAGCTTGCGTAAACATCATGGACACATCTAAACCTTTATATCGTTGAGAGCAGTGCATAATACATATCAAACTAATAACAAAACTAAAACATTGATAAAATAAAATAAAATACAATTTACTTTACAGAGATACAAAATATTTAGAAAAAAAACAACTAAGTGTATGGTCTGCAAATCGCTACAGGCCATTTTCCATCCATTTTCTACCGCTTGTCCCTTTCGGGGTCGCGCGGGGGTGGGGGGGGGGGGGGGTGCTGGAGCCTATTTCAGCTGCATTTTGGCGGAAGGCGGGGTACACCCTGGACAAATCGCCACCTCATCGCAGGGCCAACACAGATAGACAGACAACATTCACACTCACATTCACACATTAGTGCCAATTTAGTGTTGCCAATCAACCTATCCCCAGGTGCATGTCTTTGGAGGTGGGAGGAAGCCGGAGTATCCGGAGGAAACCCATGCAGTCACGGGGAGAACATGCAAACTCCACACAGAAAGATCCCGAACCCAGGATCGAACTCAGGACCTTTGTATTGTGAGGCACATGCACTAAACCCTGTACCACCGTGCTGCAGTTTATCGAATTTGGCTCGACAAACGTTTTTTCTCTGATCAACCAATCATAGGGCAGAAAAATGTTGACATCATTGGACACATGCTCGCTAGTCTTGTCAGCCAAATCTGAGGGGTTAAAGAAACAGCCTTTTTGCTACTATAATGACATCAGGCCTGCACCAGCCCCTAATTCTGATATAGAAGCTGAAATCTGATTGGACAAAAAAATACAATAAAATACACATACACGAACCGAAAGCAGTGCAGCAAAAAGACACACTATGGAATAGCGCCAATAGACTTTTGGTAATAAATAAACAATTTCATAAAACAAATACTAACAATTTTAAATTGTAAAGGTAGGTCTGTGTTTCTGTTCAGTCCAGTTTAGTTCAGTTTAATCATATAGCACATTTGAAAACAATCCCCGTTGGCCAAAGTGCTGTACAGAAATAAGATACAATTAAGAAATAGTGCTTTGCATGTGCTATTTTCAGACAGCAGAGAAAGCCTTGCTGGCCCTCATGTCCCACCACTGCTTCACTGATGCCCCAGATCCAATTGGACCTTGTAGATCACTGCCCACTCTTAATACAGGTCTGTCACTGGATTTAACTTATTTTTGTTAAGACAACAAACCTGTTTCAGAATTACCACAACACTGTCTCCATTGTGTGCAAACCTAACCCATTAAAAATACTGTGGATCCTAAGCAGACAGACAACATACACCTAACAGTGACAACAAGGAGCATCATCCCAATCACCCACCTAGGACATGTTTTTTTCATTGATTATCATGTATATGTCAAAATTCTCACTTTCTGTCTTGTTGTGATTACCTCCAGTAGACATACCTGCAGCATGTATCTAATAGTTACTGGGATACATTTTACTTTTTTGACAGAAAAGTGTGAAAGAGGCAAAGGTAATACATAAAAATGTCCCAACAACAATAATCCCGTATAATGATGTTATTGTGAAGTAATAAAAATGAACTGCTGTATGTATGCGTTAGACCTACTTCCGACGCAAGGATGATCGCTGCAGTTTTTGGAAGTTCTATTCTGGGATGTAAGAGTGACATCACAAAAACTGAAAAATAAGGTTGAATGTTTCCGTAGCTGGTGTTGTGTTTAGATTGCAAATGTTGTTTTGAATTTGATCTTCAGTTCATAAAAAAAAAAAATTTTGATCAAACTCTGCTCTCTTTGGCATATTAGGATCATTTAAAACTGCAGCTTTTTTTTAAAACAACAACTGTCCCTCAGTCAAGTGCAAACCTCTGTCAAGGTCAAACCATCTTTACATGGATCATCACCAAATACTGTAGATAACCACATTTATGCTCACCGGCGGAATGAGCAAGGAAAACAATGACAAACATGACTAAAATATTATTAAGTATTACTAACAGATCTTTTACTAAATTTAATAGGTTATTTCTTGTACCTACAGTATGAACCAACTTTATTCCTAAGACTGGCAATAGTTGTTGGTGTCCTTGTTGCAAGACAACACATTTTATGCCGATGCTATGCAAGTGCCAGCCTAGATTTAATAGTGCAGAATAAGTTGAGTTAGTGCTGGTTGCTGCTGCTATTTTTGGGAAGATTTGATTACAGTTTCTCATTGCATTGCAGGTCAAGTGTTGAGGCAGACTAAATATTCCTGACTCTAAGATCAAATGGATTCACACTATCTGAGCATTATGTGACTGCTTGGGTTACTACACTGATGAGTCTATTTGCCTTTGGCTTATTTTTAATAGTCGCTCTTTGGTTTCTGAATATTTGAATAATAATATATATGATTGTGAAATTAGATATTAGCTGTTGCTCCTTTGACTTTAGACTCTCCCTCAGAAAGAGATTGGTGATCAATCTTCAACTGCAAATCCAATAAGTTCATCTATAGTCTGTGTCTTAAAGTCAGACTGGCAGTATTTAAAAATCAAGCATGCTGACCCACACACAGACGAGACCAGCAAATTAACACATAATCCTGTATACCAATGAAGGTACACCAGAGAATAATACATCTTATTTTCAATAGTAATTACACAAAATCTTACAGTCGTTTTAAATGTCATTAGCTGATGTTACTTATCACTAAATAGGAGAAAATTGTAAGAATATTCTTGGTAGCACATCAATTAACAAAAATTAAAACTCACTGTTTTTAAATACCATGTTATTCTGCATCCAAGCCTTTTTTTAACAGGCAAAGTGTTGCAGTCTGTAAGTTGTGAAACATTTTGCAACATATACATACATTCGCTAAAACATATTTTTAACTACAAACTTTAGATGGGCAATATGGCCTAAAATCTATATCGCAATATATATTGCAGCCTCCTGTACACTGTTTATAGACACAATACATCATTTTGTATGTAAGATATAATAAATCAATTTCAAAACGGGTTCCAAAGGCTCCTAATGTGACATATGCGGTAACATATTACATAATTTCCAATTATATTATTTTGTCAAAACTATTAATATTCTACTTGCTAATTTACTGTCAATAGATGGTACTTTCTGTTGTAACACGGTTTTATCTACACATCTGTTAACATGTAAAAAGCCATTATTTTGTTGTTGTTTGGATCCTCTACGTTAGTTTGAGTGAAACTACAAATTTGGGTATTGATTGCATACTTGGCATTGGCCAATATGCAGATACTTAATATTTTCAAGATAATTGAATGATTACATTCCCCCCTCCTCCGAACCCCCCCGTTGCGAGTTGTTGTGATTACATGTATCATGTTTATGTGTGCCGTGCTATGTGAGGTTTTTTCCTCGGACTCAGTCTGGACACCTCCTGAGGGTCCAGCCTTAGACTGATATATTTTTTACTCTTCCCCCTTTCCCAATGTCAACTCATTCCCACCTTTTTTAAGGAGCGCCGTAAGTGGCTGATCCGTTGGCGGTCCCGTCTTGTCCCCTTGTAACGTATGTCTGCTCTTAGTGGGACTGTGCCGAAAATGAAATTTCAGTTCTTATGTGTCTTGTACATGTTAAAGAATGGACAACAATAAAGCATCTTGAATCTTGAATCTTGAATCTTGAAAAACACAGGATAGTGGTGTAACAATATCAATTGAATAATGAAATTATTTGCTACTATTGGCTCTGATTTAAATCCTTGGATTTTTGCCCTGACTGTCCTCTTTTGCCCGAAGAGTTATTTCCTGAGTTTGTTAACAATAACAAAGACAACAAAATATTTTGTAATTGTAAAAATCACTGCATATAATCACTGTAGTACCAACCATATGATGATACGATACTTGGCATTATTACTGTCAATACTGTCAATATCTGTTCACAGTACATTCAAGAGCTCCAGTTTGAAGTTAAAGTTAAAGTCCCAACAATTGTCACACACACTCAAGGTGTGGTGAAATTTGCCCTCTGCATTTGACCCATCCCCATGTTCACCCCCTGGGAAGTGAGGGGAGCAGTGAGCAGCAGTGTTCACCGCGCTCGGGAATCACTTGGTGATTTAACCCCCAATTCTAACCCTTGATGCTGAGTGCCAAGCAGGGAGGCAATGGGTCCAATTTTTTGTAGTCTTTGGTATGACTCGGCCGGGTTTGAACTCACAACCTCCCAATCTCAGGGCAGACACTCTAACCACAAGGCCACTGAGTTTAGAGGTTAAGTGGTTAGCAAGGTTCATTGTATCCTCCTACGGTGTGTGGTGTAGCATGTTTAGTTAGTCCTCATCTTCGAGTAATAATGATACTTTTAAGAAATATTGTTCATTTGCCGCCATGAAGGTAAGGATTGCTAACTTAGAAGCGGCTTCGCACTGTGGAGGAACATTAGCAGCTTGCTCCCTAGCGAGAACGCGGTCATGTTCTTGCCGCTGTCACATTTGTGGGACACAGCTAGAATGTGGCATCAACATGCATTTATCACGATATATACAATAGTATTAAAAGCTTTATAGTTGGCCAAATGTATATAATTTATATCTTATACTTTATCATCTACTGTATATTACGTAGCAGCGAAACCCTCGTCAGCATTTAGACAAATATTACTAAATGGTTGGCACAAATCCAGCTCATAACCGGAAATAAAATGAACATTTCCTTCTTCCTTGTCTTCCCGCAGCTCCAACTCTGTCAGCAGGAGCACCTTGTAACTCTGCATAGCTCTTAATCGCCACTTTCAGCCAATGGGATGTTTTTTACATGGTTTGAGAAACGCTCGGCATAAAAGAAGATATTGGAGAGTGTCAGAGCTTAAAATGAAGTTGCAGACCTGTTATGTTTCCAAAGTTCTGTACAAAGTTGGATTCTGGGCCGATAGGATCAGCGTCTCTCAGGAGACAGTACTTGTCATCATAGCTGTTGGATGTGAAAATTAAAATCAAGGGGTTATATAAACAACATATGGAGTTGTGATTGGAGCAATCCCAAAGATTAAACATATTTTGATCAGACGTGCCAATTTTTGTAAAAAAAAAACAATTTCTATTCATATCATAATATCATAAGAAATTGGAGCAGCAATAGACCTTAAGAGCCATGGTTTGAGTCCTGCTGTCAAGTGGTAACATGTTGGTTGTTCAGATCTCTGAATGGGCATCTCCATGTTTGCATTTTCTCGCTGCGCATGGGTTTTTTCCGGGTACTCTAACTTCTTTCCGCATCCCCAAACATGCACGTTCGGTCAATCGGGGTACCATAACGTGTGCATGTGAATGTGAATGGTTGTTTTGTCTATATGTGCCCTGCAACCAGGCAGGGTGCCTTTTGCCTGTTGTCAGCTTGGCTAGGCTCCAGTTTACCCATGATCTTTATGACGACAAGCAGCAGAGGTGGGACCAAGTCATTGTTTTGCAAGTCACAAGTAAGTCTCAAGTCTTTGCCCTCAAGTCCGAGTCAAGTCCCGAGTCAAGACAGGCAAGCCCCGAGTCAAGTCCAAAGTCAAGACTGGAAAGTCTCAAGTCAAGTCCTAAGTCCTGCATTTTGAGTTTCGAGTCCTTTCAAGTCCTTTTAACCACAGACTAATATATAAACACAGATTGTGTATGCTTTTCAAACGCTGTATTTATTTATTAAAACAAGTGCATTTTAAATTGCAGGAAAGAAAATTGTGCTGACATTGCACTTTATAATAGCACTATTAACCAGTCATTTTAAACATTAACTCATTCCTTTACAGAACAAACACATTGAAAAATAAAGTGCAAATGTACTTATTTGTACAAAAGTGTTAACATTGAAAAAACATGACATATACGTGAACATAACAAAAAAGTTGTACTTTTTATATGTCAGGGCCCTATGCTGCATTGCATTTGCAAAAGACCAAATTAGCCAAGAGTCTGTCAGTCATTTGTGCACGATGGGGGCGTAGTATGATGCCACCATGGCTGAAAAGTCGCTCCACTGGAGCACTGGAGGCAGGCACTGCCAAGACTCTCATGGCCACTCGGAACAGTGAAGGAAGAGTCTTCATGTTCAATGCCCAGAACAAAAGGGGGGAGAGAGTTGTTTTGGGTTGGTGCACTACTTGTAAGTGTATCTTGTGTTTTTTATGTTGATTTAATTAAAAAAAGAAAAAAATATATATTTCTTGTGCGGCCCGATACCAATCGATCCACGGACCAGTACCGGGCCGCGGCCCGGTGGTTGGGGACCACTGAGGTAAACAACCAACAGTATGTCAGAAAGCTAGCTAAAACGGTACACATATTCATAATATAGTATACATTTTAACTGACCTTTATTTTACTATTTTTGTCTTTTTTTAGGTGGCTAAAATACGCGGTGCTGCTGACCGCCGTCTAACGTTATGTGTGATATATTGACTAACGTAACCCTGCTTAAAAAAAATCACTGAACAAAAAGTATGAATAAGGTAGTGAACTGCAACAGATTCCCGTGTTTGCAATAACGTTATAACGTTAGCAGTGAGTTTACAGCCTCACTGATTTAACTACACAGCAAATAAAAGTCACGTTACTTAGCCAATAAACGTTATCTTTCATTCAAAACTTGCCGTTCTTTGTGCAACTTCAAATGCCGGACGAAGTTGGAAGTTGTTGCCTCTCCATCAGTAATTTTCGAACCGCATGTGTTGCATACTGCAAACCGTTTTGTGTTGACCACCTCGTAATTTTTATACCCAAACAAAATTATTTTAGGTATCATTTTTTGTTCACTGGCGTGTGGTTTGGACATGTCTTCTTCCTTGGTTGTCCTGCAATTTGATTGGATGAATGCTGTGTGATGAAAACAAAGTAGATCTAATTTGATTGGCTGTTGTACTGAGACCACACCAGCTGACACACGCAACGCTGATAGACAAGTACACAATGAAAAATACGGGGCGCTCCCGAATAACTTTTTCATCTTTGGGTTTTGGGGAAAGTAGCAAGTCATGTCAAGTCATGTCACTTCAAAAGGCTCAAGTCCAAGTGAAGTCACAAGTCATTGATGTTAAAGTCTAAGTCGAGTTGCAAGTCTTTTTACATTTTGTCAAGTCGAGTCTAAAGTCATCAAATTCATGACTCGAGTCTGACTCGAGTCCAAGTCATGTGACTCGAGTCCACACCTCTGACAAGCAGTATAGAAAATGCTGCAATATTCCAAAAAACACAAATACAGACTACTCAAAAAATCATGTGTATTTCAGTGAAAGGGGTAAACTGGTGGATTTGTATTTATGGTGAACTGAAAGAAAGTACCTCAATTAAAAGAGTCAAAAGGAAGTATAAATCACATATCATAGAAACATTTATGGAAAATGTAGAAGGTGTGCTATTAGCACAGAACTGAATACTATACTGTCTACAGCAGGGGTGCCCATACTTTTTCTGCAGGCATGCTACTTTTCAATGGACCAAGTCGAAGGGATCTACCTCATTTATATATATAATTTATATTTATTTATTTATGAAAGAGACATTTTTGTTAACAAGTTAAAGGTGTTTAATGATAATACAAGCATGTATTATAGATAAACACATATAGATTATTTCATGAAGACAAGAATATGGTTGATCTGATGACTTGCATTGATTGGAATCAGACAGTAATGCTGATAACGTCCGCATTTTGAAATGGAGGAGAAAAAAAGTTCTCCTTTCTGTCCAATAACACATGAAAGTGGTTGGTTTTTGGCACCTTATTCGTCCAGCTTCTATACTCGTTTTTATACACTTTACAAGAAATGTATTGGCGGCAAACTCCGTAGTTAGCTACCTTTTGCACGCCAGCTTTCTGAGACTCTTTTATTGTGAAGATAGGAACTGTGCAGTCGGTCTTTAGAAAGTCTTTTGAAATAAAAAGTGTTTCTCGCCTTCCTGTCGGTCTTTTTTTTCTTAATACTGAGCTCGCAGCAGCCAGCGTCATCTCAGAAGACCGCCGGGTGCCGTAAAAGTAAATCAAGTGACAAAAGTGACGTCTTGGTGAATATTGACGATCACTCATTTTTAAGTCTATTTTTCTAATGCCTGGCTGGCGATCGACTGGCACACCCTTCACGATCGACAGGTAGTTTGTGATCGACGTAATGGGCACCCAACAATAACAATGTAAGGGATGGCAAAATACCTACTGTAGGTAATTATCATTATGTACTGAAAATTAATACTGCCGACTATCAGGCATATTGATGATATAAATGATGGTTAAAAAAAAAAACTCTGAATTCCCTATTTATCTTTTCTTATTTTTTATTGGAACAAATGTTTTCCACAATAATGCATTATTAATTGATATAAGTAATGTTGATGAAAATGTTATGTAATGATCATAGAGTGCCTACATCTTTTAGTTGCATTGTTGGGTTTTTGGGTAGGACTTTGGGATGGAAGTGGGCTGCACTGTGGCCTTTGCAGGTGACTCGGCCTGGCCTTCTCTGGGCCTCTGGCTGCATGTGCCTGGCTGTTGGGGGTTCGGTGCTTTCTGCATGTTTTGCTGTTCTCTAGTTAAGGGCTGGGCGGCCAGACATCAACTGCTTGCTGGTGGTGCTAACTGGAGCTCTGGGCTTAGTAGCCATTTTTCCTCTGGGAAAGGTCGGTCTGAGCCTTGCAATGGCGAGGAACTGAGGATCGTTTGCTATCGATCTTGGTCCGGGGATGTCAAGATGTGACCGACACGATGAACAGGACTGTTCGAAGTGCCATTCTTAACAGAGCTAGTAGTTTTGTTGGACCAGTCATGGTATGCAAACCTTGTGGGGTTTGCCGTCTGCCTGGATGCTTGGGGGGCAGTGGGATGTGTGGGGGGCGCCGGGCACTGGACTTTAGGACTTGTGCGGCCAGGGTTCAGGTTTGGGTTCATCTGTGAAGGCGGTGTTACGCTCACGTTCCGTCCTGACAATTCGCTTTGAGATCCAATTGTCTAAAACGTTTTAAATGGTGTATACTGAACACAAGGATTGAACAAAAATAGATTTATATTGCTCTAAAAAATGTTGTTATGTTGAGAAAGAGTGGGATTTTATGAGCGCTGATTCTTCCTACTCCTTTTTCGGACATGTTGAAATGAAAAATGTCAACCTTAGTTTGTACACAATTGTAATTTGGTATACATAGCCGGAATAAAATGAACTGAACTGAACTTAAGACAAAAGTGGCACTAATTGCTGCCAGTCGTTCACAAGGTGATTGAGTGAGAATTTAACCAACATCAGCTGCATGGAAGTCAGCTATGTGAGCCACTGAATGCATGTTTGTATTAATTAATTGATTAGTTGTATGTGTATGTCAATTAATTATATTTAGTTTTTTGTTTTTTTTTCACTTAAATGAAACTGCCGCATATTTTGCCTTGAAGTGTTTGCACCACAGAGGATTGTTGTGAGCCGTAATGCATGGCATGGCTTCAAGAGCCTTACATGGCTCTGGTCCAACTGAGCTGCCGGCTCAGTCTTGCCCCTATAAGATTGTTGCGAGTGCTTTTTTGCTTTGGGCCTTGGACGTATGATCCAGATTTGACCTGCAGGATTGCAACATGCAGACAAGTCTGGCTAAAAATCCCTTCCCCAATGTCCCTCTCTCATTCAGTCACCCGCCTCCTTCCCTCTCTCTCTCTCTCTTTCTCTCTCTCTCTCTCTCTCAATGACTGCATCAGTAAATTGACTCCAACAAACCACCCCTGATGCATCCTCTCCTCCCTGTCCCATCCTTGTTTACCTTCCCTCTATGCCCCATACTCCTCCCTTTGTATGCCCCTTGCAGGCCCACTTCCCCAGCCTTTTTCAGTACCCTCCTTTCAGACACTCCTGTACAGAGACGACAGCCTCATCTGTGATCGATGAGCGGCGTCTAATGCGGTCCCCAACAACACCGAGGCAAACAAAGGCTGGCGGTATAGCCTACTCTCAACAATATCAGCCCCCACCATGCATGTATGGTCCAGTCAAGGTGAGCTGGGTAGGCAAAAACAATGGGGAGGGATGCAAAGGAAAGAAGGAAGCCTCCATCCCCAACAGACACACACACCTCGATGAAAAGGATGGCTTTACCTTCTGTCCAAGAGTTCAGGCACTTCATCGTAGGTGAGTCCTGGCTGCAGCTCTTCCTCGGAGAAAGCGAGAGCAGGCTGGCTGAGCTCAGACAGCAAGGCGATGGAGCACAGGAGGAATGCGTGTGCAGCCATTGAGACAATGAGAGGAGACTGCCGCTGCTGGAGCGCCGCTTCATAATCTGCTCTCCTAGCGGCGCCTGGCTCCCTGCTCCTGTGAGCGGCACTCGCCGCGGCCAATCACAGGCAAGCACAGACCATCAGCGTGCGTCATAGTACCCTGGTTGCATCCTCCTCCTCGTCTGCTCATCTCTCCCTCCCTCCTCACTCTGACTCTTTCACCCTCCCACATCCACTCTTGAGCTCTCCATCCACTCTGGCTCTGGCATATACACACATAGCTGCAGGCCAACCCCAGCCCATTCTATTTAACATCCCATCATACCTGTGCTGCCTCCAATGTCACACTCATGTGCACGCATGCCGGCGCATGTTCATAAGAGCAAGCACACACACACACACACACACACACACACACGCGCGCACACACCTGGGAGTGTCAAGGTCAGATTGTGAGGGAATATATAAGGATATTGACATGACCAAGGGAGGAAGAAGACGGCATGACCTAGATCTCCAGTGTGCTGCCACAATAGCAAAATTAATTCACTTGATCTACGCGTTGTTGTGAACACCACCAGAGCCCGCAGCTGAGGAAATTGTCCAGTGAGGCTGCAAATATGGATGACAGCAGCAGCTGAGCAGCGGTGAGGCAGGAGGAAAGGATCCAACCTGTGGTGACCCAGATGACGGATTTGGCTTCCTTCTAATTGTTTGCTTCTCATAAGAACCCAACTGCATAGCTTTCATTTTCATAGTCGTCTTTTTTTCCAAGCAGAATATCAAAAGCGGTTATATAACTAAATGTTTGACCTACTATCTTGGTAGATTTTCTCATCGATGCATGGCGGTGAGTCACACTCACTCCGTATGTCGTGTTCCTCTCACAAAAAACATCAGTTCCTCTTTTAGATAACCTAGATATGTTATGGAGAAGCTATTCACAGATATCATCAACCTCATTGATCACACAGGTCGTGTGGGTGTAGTACACCTAGAAATAATAGGACTACATACAATTTACCCCCTGCAGGGACAAGCAGTTCAAAATAGATGGATGGATTTTAGTAGTTCAATTTTCATAGCTCAAATGATTCTCTTCACTCTTACAAGCAATAATTACTTATTTGCATCAAGGCAAGAACATAATTAGTTTTAAGCAATAACTGCACAAGATCCTTTGAAACGATAAATGACTATACTTACTTTATTTTGAGCCTGCTGCAGTGTTAAAAACCGGAATAATTTCATGTTCCTGTAATAGATTCAATATGCTTTATTGTTGTCCATTCTTTAACATGTACAAGACACATAAGAACTGAAATGTCATTTTCGGCACAGTCCCACTAAGAGCAGACATACGTTACAAGGGGACAAGACGGGACCGCCAACGGATCAGCCACTTACGGTGCTCCTTAAAAAAAATAATATATCTTTAAACATGAAATAAAAACAATCAACTAAACTCTGTCTTTCTCAAGTGTAGTCTATGAAGATTGCTTGTACATGTATGTCAAAGGAATGTTTGTTTTTTTAATCTTGTTGTGGATCAATTTTGAATAAACCTCTCTATACGTTCAATTTTGTATTAATTAATTAACTAATTATCTTTATAGAACATAGAAGTGCTCTTTTTTTTTTTTTTTGCTCAATATTATGCTCAAGGCATTTTTGATCACATAAATGAATTAGTAAAATAACTCATGGTATACAAATTTTAACTAATTGACAGCTGTGACATAATTTGATCAAAAGACTTCAAAGGGTTATTTATTTATTTTTTTTAGGGTTGAAATTTATTGAACAATTTGAGCAAAAAAGTAAAATGAAATTATGGTTTATGTTTTAAGTTTATTTCGAACATGCATACAATTACATCATGATACATCACAATTTCCAGTTTCTCTTTTCAACATGTTCAAAAAGGAGTAGAAAGAAGCAGAGCTAATTTAATCCTGAAGCATTCACTCCCTGTTCTCAATTTGTAAACAATTTACTCCATAACTAATACAACTGTAAAAAAGTATATAAATAATAATTAGTGACGTAAGTTGTATTTCATATCGTGAGATGAACAAGATTTTGTCATTTTCAATATGTTTAAAATATTTGCCATGAATCTTCTTCTTTGTACTTTTTAAACAGCTTCTTAAATTGAATCATATTAGTACTTTGTATGACTTTTTTACTTAATCCTTTCCATAATTTAATTCCACATACTGATATACTAAAGGTTTAAGTGTTGTATGCATAGACATTTTTACATACACATTTTGTCTGCAATTTTTCTCTGAGATTAGATTTTAATTATTACACCCACACATTTGATTTAATTTACTCTTTCATTATCTTCTCCATCTATTTGTATTTGTGTTTGACTTTCTCTTCTACTGTTACTAAATAGCAATTTAGTTTTATTGAGGTTCAAGGATAGTCTTTTTTGTCAAATTTTCCTTTGAATTTGTTCATTTCTTCTGTTATTATTCGTGTTAGCCTCTGTGTGTTCTCTCCTGAACAAAACACAGTTCTACCATCTGTAAAAAATAATACTAACTTTACAACTTTATAAATGTTGTTTGTATAGAGATTGAACAATTTTGGTTCCAATATTGATCACTGTGGTACGCCACAGGATACATTTAGCGTTGTAGAAGTGTGTTTGCCCAGCTTCACGTATTGCTTCCTGTTGGTTAAGTAGCTTCTGTCCCAGTTCAAGACCAACCCTCTGATGCCATACCGTTATATTTTTTTTTTATTAGAATACTGTGATTAATTGTGTTAAATGCTTTCGTTAAATCCTTAAATACTGCCACTGCACACTATTTACTATCTCTTGCAATGGTAATTTATTCCATTATTTCAATGTTGAAATATTAGCTCTGTATCCATATTGGTTGACTGCGAGTATTCTATATTTGTTCATGAAATTTTGTAATCTGTTATTGAACAGTTTTTCAATTCTTTAAGAAAATTGTGGAAGTAGAGAAACAGGTCTATAATTTCTAAATTGGTGTTTGTCTCCAGTCTTATAAATCGGTACAACTTTAGTTATTTTCTTTATGTTTGGGAATTCGTCTGTTTAAAATGATAGGTTACTAATATACATTACTGGTTCTGAGATCTCTTCAACAACCCTTCTAATCGGTTGCATATCAATTCCATAACAATCAATTGAGGCCTTGGATTTGCAATTATTCAAAATTTCAACCATTTCTTCTAGTATCACGTTTGTGAGAAACATTGACTTGGGATTCCTATCTATGGTGTTATTGAAGTCCTCAACTGACACTGGGTCTGGATTCCTTTCTTCCAGATTTGGTCCATTTTTTAAAAAGTAGTTATTGAAGTTTTCATTTACTTCAATCATATTGTCATTATTTACATTTCTGTCTAAGAAGTATAGAGGGCATTCCCTCTTGTGCATTTTTTAAATTTTAAATATTTGCTATTGATGTTGCTCTCATATTGTTTTTGTTCCTGTCTAATAATTGACTGTAGTATTATTTTCTATATGTTCGTAGTATTTTAGTTAGCTTGTTTTTATACTTTTTGTACTTAATTTATGCCCCTGTAGTTCTTTGTGTTATTAATTTTCTGTATAATGTATTTTTCTTATTGCAAGCATTTTTCAATCCCATTATCATTCATGGTTGGTTGTTCTTTTTCTGCTTCTTATTGAGTTGTTTCCATGGACAAAATTTGTCATAAAGTATTATGAACGCGTTTCAAAATGAACAATATGCTTTATCTACATCATTTTCACTGTATACATTGTTCCAATGTTGCTTTTTTAGCTAATTTTTAAAAGCAATCGTAGTTTGTGCGTAGTCTTCAAAATGTTTTTTTGTCATCCATGTTCCTCTTCCTGTAGGTCCCATCATAAATTCTGAAAACTGGCAGATGATCACTGATGTCGGTTATAAGTAGAACTGTGGCGTTGTCTGTTATGCCTTTATTCTGATATAGCATACAGGATGTCCCCGACCGGATGTTACGTTATGACGCTTGTTGTTGTGACACATTGAATCCTATGCTACACTGACAGCTGGTCGGAATAAACACATTGCTTGTATAAACCGTCTGATCATTACAACCTTTACCACGACATGGTGTCAGAAGTTTGGCAGCGGTAAAAAGAGCAACTTTTGAAGCTGAAAGGAGAGTTTTATAACGTCAGCGAGAGACGAGAAGTCCGAAGGCGGCAATGCAGCGGCTGTACAGGCAGCGTGGCAACAACAACCTCCCCAGCTAGTGGCTAATGCTAATGCTCCTCCAAACGTTACGTTCTCCATACAACCACCTGAAGCGTTCAACTTTTCAAAGCCTCAGAACTGGGAAAGATGGATACGCAGGTTCGAGAGATTCCAGTTAGCCAGCAACCTCCATCTTAGCACTGAAGCTAACCAGGTGAACACTCTGATCTACTGCATGGGGGATGAAGCAGACGACATCCTGCACGGTCATGATTTAACCGACGCACAGAGACAGCAGTACACCTCGGTGAAAGCCATGCTTGAAAGGTACTTTGTGCCTCGGAAGAACGTGATATATGAAATGGCAAGATTCAACCTAAGAGTGCAACAACCAAACGAGACTGTTGATGTTTTTATTACTGCATTGCATGCCCTGGCAGAAAACTGCAAATACGGAGCACTCCACGACGAGTTAATAAGAGATCGCATTGTGGTGGGGTTGAGAGACGTCAGTCTATCCGAGAGGATGCAGTTAGACGCATATTTGACGCTGGAAAAAGCAGTCAACGTGGCAAGACAGTCCGAAGTGATCAAGAGGCTGCAAACAGACCTCAGGGGAGGGGGTAGGATGGACATTGATGCAATAACAAAAGGCAGAAGACAAAAAACATTCACACCCAAGACCCCTCATCACCGAAGGCACATAGCAGCAAAGCCACAGCCATCATCTGATTGCCAGACATGCTACAGATGTGGAAAGTCCCCTGGTCATGCCAAAGCACAGTGCCCAGCCAGAGATGTCACATGTCACACATGTGGAAAGAGAGGCCATTACAACAAAGTATGTAAATCTACCAAAAGATGCAGGCTTAAACCCATGGTATGCTGATTTAACTGTGAGAAACCACAAAGTCAGGTTTAAGATCGATACAGGAGCCGATGTCTCAGTTATCCCAGCTAAGATTTACTATGCTATTACAGAAGGCAACACACAGCTAGCCAAACCCGACAGACCACTGTTTGGCCCAGGCCGCATGCCTCTATCTGTTTTAGGCAGATACAGAGAGTCACTATGCAAAGGAGAGCAGGTGATACAGGAATATGTTTATGTTGTCAATGACCTAAATGTAGCCTTGTTAAGCAGACCAGTAAGCGTTAAGCTTAAACTAGTCTACAGAGCAGACAGCATAGACAAGTCTGAAATGGCAGAGTCTTACCCAAAACTGTGTCAGGGTTTAGGAATGATGCAGCAGCCATACACTATTAAGCTCAGGCCAGACGCCATTCCCTATTCCCTGGCCACACCAAGACGGGTCCCCGTCTCTTTACTAGGCAAAGTAAAGGAGGAGCTCAAGAAAATGGAGGACATTGGAGTCATATCCAGAGTGGAAGAGCCGACTGACTAGTGTTCGGGCATGGTTCCAGTGCCTACAAAGAATGGCTCAGTGCGCATCTGCGTTGACCTCCCTCGCCTCAACGAAGCGGTTTGCAGAGAGAAATACATACTGCCTTCAGTGGAGCAAACAATTGGTTCTCTAGCAGGAGCGAAGGTCTTCAGCAAGTTAGATGCCAACAGAGGATTTTGGCAGATCCCATTATCCCCCAAGTTGTCACTGTACACCACGTTCATAACTCCTTTTGGCCGCTTTTACTTAAACAGGCTGCCCTTCGGCATAGCGTCAGTCCCAGAACATTTTCAGCGGCGCATGTCTATATATATATCGAGGTTTATTTGAAATAGGGACAGATACAAAAACATAGACATCTGAAACAGTTATCCAATGTATGCATCATAGTGTTTGTAGCCAAAGCTAATTTACAACACTTGTCCCCACCAACAACAACAACAACACAGATCCAACATCATTAAAATAGGAAAATAAAAAATAGAATGAGTCGATAATAATGATAATAGTAATAATATAGACAAAGTGCAGACTAGATAAAAACCAATTAGTAAAAATTAGTAAAAACTAAACATGGGAACACGATTGTTGCTCAACTAGCCATAATTTTGTTTGTTTTTTGAAATTGACAAGTGCAGGTATACTTTTCAAAGTGTCCGGTAGAGAGTTCCATAGTTGTGGTCCTTTTATTGAAAAGGCAGTTTGGGCAAAAGATGTCCTACGAAATGGAACACAACAGTTGCCTTTTGACATTGCTCGGGTGGTAGATCTGCTACCACTTTGCAGTCTTGTAATTGCCTTGCAGAGCAAGGCAATTACATCCATGATCATGATCATCAATGGGCTGCAGGGAGTCGTATGCCACATGAATGATGTTCTCATCTGGGGAAGAGACCAACAAGAGCACAACATCAGACTACACACCGTCCTCAACAAACTCCAGGAAGCCGGGGTCACACTAAACATGGAGAAGTGTGAGCGTAGCAGAAGTGAAGTCAAGTTCTTAGGCCACATTCTGTCAGCTGAAGGTGTGCAACCAGACCCAGACAAAGTAAAGACTGTCATGTCAATGAGAGAGCTGTCCAATACAGGAGAGGTTCGCAGTTTCCTGGGAATGTTAAACCAGCTCGGAAAGTACATTCCAGGTCTGGCTGAAAAGGACAAGCCGTTGAGAGACCTTCTCTCAAAGAAGTATCAGTGGGTCTGGGGATGTGCACAACAGAGAGCGTTTGATCAGCTGAAAAATGATCTCACTTCACCTCCAGTACTGACACTTTACGACCCCAACAAAGAGCTGAAACTGTCGACAAATGCCTCTTCATACGGATTGGGGGTAGTTCTCCTACAGAAGGAGGGAGAGCTGTGGAAACCAGTTGCGTACGCATCACACTCCATGGCAGAGACAGAACAGCGATATGCCCAGGTGGAGAATGAGGCGCTAGGATTGACATGGGGTTGCGAATGTTTCCGGGACTTCCTTATTGGGAGGCTTTTTGCCATGGAAACTGACCACAAGCCACTTGTCAGCCTGTTAGGTCACTAGGCACTCACTGAGCTTCCTCCCAGAATCCAGCGGTTTCGACTCAGACTCATGAGGTACAGTTACACTATCTCACACACCCCTGGCAAAGACCTGTTTACAGCTGACACTCTCTCAAGCTCGCCTGTCAGCCAAAACCCAAGCACGAAACTGACAGACAGCGACTTAATGGAAGACACAAACATCTACGCAGATGAAGTCGTCACCAACATGCCCGCCAGCTCAACGTACTTGACTCAACTGAGAGGACAACTGCAGTAAGACAGTGTGTGCTCAGACGTCATGTCATACTGTCAGAAAAGATGGCCTGACCGCAGCAGGCTCACAGGTCCAGTGAAGGCTTACTGGCCTGATAGAGCCATACTTACAGTACACGATGGACTACTGCTCAGGGGCTTCAGACTAGTTATTCCCACAGCGATGCGCAACTCTGTCCTCGACACACTTCACGAGGGACATCGGGGGATGACCAGATGCAGAGAGCGGGCCAGAGAGGCTGTATGGTGGCCTGGCTTGAGCAGCCAACTAAACGAGCTGGTGAGAAATTGCAACACATGCAGCAAAGAACGAGCAAATCCGGTAGAGCCATTAATGTCTAGTGCGCTCCCAGAGAGACCATGGCAAAAAGTAGGTTCTGATTTATTCTCACTAAACCTAGACACCTACCTGCTTGTAGTGGACTACTACTCTAGGTTTGTAGAGATCGCCAAGCTAACTTCCACACGATCTCAGGATGTTATTGTGCATCTCAAGGCACAGTGTCCATTTTTTCAGCGATAACGGAGCTCAATACTCCAGTCAAGAATTCAAAGACTTTGCAGCAGCTTATGGGTTCACTCATTCCACCAGTAGCCCTAGGTTCGCTCAGAGTAATGGAGAGGCGGAACGTGAAAAACCTGCTAAAGAAGGCTAAAGATCCATATCTAGCTCTGTTGTAGAGCTACACCACTCGCAAATGGCTACAGTCCTGCTCAACGCCTCATGGACAGAAGACTGCACACTCCACTGCCACAGCATCCATCTCTCTTAACTCCGGAGCTTCCAGACAGCACCGTCGTCGCAGCTGGAGAAAGGGAGAGGAGAGTAAAGGACACTGCAAGTTTCAACAAAAGGCACCGTGTAAGAGATCTGAGTCAACTCACTCCAGGTCAACCAGTGTGGATTACAAATACAAAGTCTCAAGGCACAGTGGTTTCATCCCACTCTGCCCCACGTTCATACATTGTGGACTGCCCCACAGGCACGATCAGAAGGAATAGACACAACCTTGTCCCTTTTCCAGAGACTGTTCCGCACACACCTCTCACAGTGACACCCAGCACTCCACCCCAACCAGGTGAGCCCACACTGCGTTCTCCAGAACGCCCCGAGTAACCTCCAACACAGACTCCCAAGGCACTTACACCCGTCCATACACACACACATGGTCCTACCACTAGGTTTGGCAGAGTGATGAAAAAACCTCACAGACTGGACTTGTGAACTGTGGGAGGGGGAGAGAGAAACAAATGTGAAAAAAAAGTGAAAAGAAAAAAAACAATGTGAAACAAGTAAGACTGTTGAATGTTTTGTGTTCTGATGGTTACACTATTTGCCTTCAAAGATATTGCCTGACTATGTTTTGTTTTGTTTTTTTTCTTGAGAAGTCTTAAGAGTGCATTATTCCATTCTGAGTGAATATCCATCCATTCATCCATTTTCTACCACTTGTCCCTTTTGGGATCGCGGGGGGTCTCTGGAGCCTATCTCAGCTACATTCGGGTGGTAGGCGGGGTACACCCTGGACAAGTCGCCTACATGTTATATTTCATGCAAAGGTTTACAGATTTTACATTATCTGACATACAGCTGTAATTGGTACAGTTCGTTCAGTTTTCTTGAAAGGGAGATGTGGCGTTATCTTTTATGCCTTTATTCTGATATAACATACAGGATGTCCCCGACCGGATGTCACGTTATGACGCTTGTTGTTGTGACACATTGAATCCTATGCTACACTGACAGCTGGTCGGGGTGTCTTCTTGTTAAACAATCTTTGATGTTGTTTCCATCATTTCTATAAGTGTAGGTGGATGTGCTCCTGAATCCAGGTCTTCTTGTTTAGTGGTCCCTTAGTAGTGTTGGTGTTGAATGGTTGTTCTACGTTAGGTTCCATTATCATTGTTGTTGCCGCAGTGTCAACTTTAATATTCGTCCAGATCCTTGATATCATGGATAACAAGGAATCTTGGTTCTGGACCCCCATTCAGCCTGACGTAGATTGTATCAGTTGGCGCTCCATGTTACCTGGAGTTTTCCCTGCTTTCTCAAGAGCTTTCTTGGCAATTTCAGCATTACATTTGTGAGTTGCTCATTAATGTACACATTTTTACCCTTCAACTTCTTTCCCTGTTTCAGCAGTGCCATTTTAAGTTCCCATCATAGATTCTGAAAACTGGCAGATGATCACTGATGTCGGTTATAAGTAGACCACTTGTAGTGTTATTATCAAATCATTGGTAAAAATATTATCAATAAGTGTGGCATAATGTCATGTGATTCTGCTTGGCTTTGTGATTTAAGGATATAAACTTAGGCTGTACATTGTATTAATGAAGTCATCAATGGACATTTGCCTTCAAGAAGTCAATGTTAAGGACACCACATAAGAAAATTACTTTTTGACCGATGTCAGTAAAATTTGCCTTGATATAGTCTTGAGACATTTTAACACTTGGATTAAGTGATCTATATACAGAACTGAAGAATATATTTTTGCTTTTTTCATGACATATTTCAATGGTTATGCATACTAAGATATTATTAATAGGAAATTACATGTTTTTTTACCACTTTGTAATTCAGGTTCTTCATCACGTTGACAGCTAATCCTCCTCTGTTTTTGTTGGTTCTGTTGATGTAATTTAGTTGCTATCCTTCCAGATCAAAATATCTTCCTTTTTTATCATCGATCCATGTTTCTGTGACAGCAATCACTTTGAAGGGTTGTTGAGTTGTTCTAAAAAGTGCTTCATGTTGTTGTAGATTGCATACGAGCTTCTGCTATTGAAATGAATAATTGACGAATTGATGTGAGATTTAATGTTGCTGTTTTATTGTTTAATGATGTGGAAGACAAAACTTGTATCTCGATCTATATCATTCTCCAAACCCTGGCTTTTATGGTCTTTGTTCCAGAAGTTATTCAGTTCCATGTCTTTTTGTTAAACAATCTTTGATGTTGTTTCCATCATTTCTATAAGTGTAGGTGGATGTGCTCCTGAATCCAGGTCTTCTTGTTTAGTGGTACCTTAGTAGTGTTGGTGTTGAATTTAAGTGTTTGTTCTACGTCAGATTCCATTATCATTGTTGTTGCCGCAGTGTTAACTTTAATATTTGTCCAGGGCGTGGCGCAGTGGAAGAATGGCCGTGCGCGACCCGAGGGTCCCTGGTTCAATCCCCACCTAGTACCAACCTTGTCATGTCCGTTGTGTCCTGAGCAAGACACTTCACCCTTGCTCCTGATGGGTGCTGGTTAGCGCCTTGCATGGCAGCTCCCTCCATCAGTGTGTGAATGTGTGTGTGAATGGGTAAATGTGGAAGTAGTGTCAAAGCGCTTTGAGTACCTTGAAGGTAGAAAAGCGCTATACAAGTACAACCCATTTATCATTTATCATTTATCCAGATCCTTGATGTCATGGACAACAAGGACTCTTGCTTCTGGACCTCCCTTCAGCTTAACGTAGATTTTACAGTTGGCGCTACAAGTTACCTGAATTGTTCCCTGCTTTCTCAAGTCCCGTGCTTTCTTGGCAATTTCAGCATTATGTTTGTGAGGTGTTTATTCATGTTCACATGTGTTCCCTTCAGCTTCTTTCCCTGTTTCAGCAGTGCCATTTTAGATTTCCTGTTAACAAGTTTCACAAGGATGGCTGGAGTGGTGTTGTTGTTTCTCCCATTCAGTGGGATCCATGTTTTCATGGTAATAATGTTGACTTAAATTTTCTTTGATTGCAGAACATGTATCACTTGCTGTTCTACTGAGGCGACATCCATTTCATCTGGTTCTCCTCTATTGGGCACAGCTTTCGCCTAGGATATTGGTTTAGTTCGTTACCTTGTCACGATGATATCATTCATTCATTTATCCTGATCAATTTCATCCATGAATCAGGTGTGTCAAAGGAAAACATGAATGCAACACAGTTTCGTGATCGTGTGCAAACAGGAGGCTGAAGTGTCATGGAGGCTGTGAGGGGTCAGTGGTGTCTCACAGGGCTCACAGTAACAGGAAGTGACTAAAGGCTGTCTCAGCCTGCCGCAGTCACTTAAGCAGGCCAGTGTGTCAGTCTGCTGGAGGGTATGTGCAAACTAGATCGTCACCGCTGTCAGCGCAAACTGACATTAAAGTTGCGGTAGAACACATCCAGGTGGAATGTGGATATTTACCCACATTGATTGTTAATATGCTGCATAGGGTAGAAACCCATTTTTAAATATTTGTGTTTGCTCTGACTATTAACATTTTAATATAGTATTTTACAATACAGATGACATATATTAGGCAACTAGGTTCTACTTTTGGTCACCCAAGTCGTTTTTGGCCTTGTCTCAGTGAGTCATGCAACATTTGCGATTATGAAACAGATCGAACATAAAAGGCCGGGGGGGGGTCACTGTCTATTTATAGGTATGATCTCATATCCAACTTTTTAATCCTGCTCTTCATGCCCACATAGAGCACTCGGCCTAGCAGTGATGTAACAGGTGTGTGTGCAGGTTTCACAGCAATGTGTCGGTTATCATACTGCTGAATATAAATCTTCTAGTAAATTAAGTTAACATTCTAATGTTGTGGGCATTTTCACCGCATTGTAAGTGTATTCACAACACATGTGTAAGAAAAATTGGAACTGGCATGAACCGATGTGTTAAGTTTAAAATGACAAGGCTCAGCACTCTATGTGCATGAGCTACAAAGATCCAAATACCACATGCTAAATAGCGTGTGCAAACTATGAAATTGTGTGTAGTATTTGTGGGCGTGTTGTGTGTGATCTATTAAGACTGCATTATATAAATATGTTTACTATCTGTTGCAAAATTGTCACAGACTGCTCTATTCAAATGTTACATTATGTGCCCATGACAACACTCATTTCCCCACACATTCATGTCATCATGCGCTCAAACCTGTGTGCAATATTGTTGAACAAGCAGCACACATCTACAAACCCCGTTTCCATATGAGATGGTAAATTGTGTTAGATGTAAATATAAACGGAATACAATGATTTGCAAATCATTTTCAACCCACATTCAGTTGAATATGCTACAAAGACAACATATTTGATGTTCAAACTGATAAACATTTTTTTTTTGGCAAATAAACATTAACTTTAGAATTTGATGCCAGCAACACGTGACAAAGAAGTTGGGAAAGGTGGCAATAAATACTGATAAAGTTGAGGAATGCTCATCAAACACTTATTTGGAACATCCCACAGGTGAACAGGCAAATTGGGAACAGGTGGGTGCCATGATTGGGTATAAAACTAGATTCCATGAAATGTGCAGTCATTCACAAACAAGGATGGGGCGAGGGTCCAAATGCGTGAGCAAATTGTTGAACAGTTTAAGAAAAATCTTTCTCAACCAGCTATTGCAAGGAATTTAGGGATTTCACCATCTACGGTCCGTAATATCATCAAAGGGTTCAGAGAATCTGGAGAAATCACTGCACGTAAGCAGCTAAGCCTGTTACCTTCGATCCCTCAGGCTGTACTGCATCAACAAGCGACATCAGTGTGTAAAGGATATCACCACATGGGCTCAGGAACACTTCAGAAACCCACTGTCAGTAACTACAGTTGGTCGCTACATCTGTAAGTGCAAGTTCAAACTCTCCTATGCAAGGCGAAAACCGTTTATCAACAACACCCAGAAACGCCGGCGACTTCGCTGGGCCTGAGCTCATCTAAGATGGACTGATACAAAGTGGAAAAGTGTTCTGTGGTCTGACGAGTCCACATTTCAAATTGTTTTTGGAAACTGTGGACGTCGTGTCCTCCGGACCAAAGAGGAAAAGAACCATCCGGATTGTTATAGGCGCAAAGTTGTAAAGCCAGCATCTGTGATGGTATGGGGATGTATTAGTGTCCAAGACATGGGTAACTTACACATCTGTGAAGGCGCCATTAATGCTGAAAGGTACATACAGGTTTTGGAGCAACATATGTTGCCATCCAAGCAATGTTACCATGGACGCCCCTGCTTATTTCAGCAAGACAATGCCAAGCCACGTGTTACATCAATGTGGCTTCATAGTAAAAGAGTGCGGGTACTAGACTGGCCTGCCTGTAGTCCAGACCTGTCTCCCATTGAAAATGTGTGGCGCACTATGAAGCCTAAAATACCACAACGGGGACCCCCGGACTGTTGAACAACTTAAGCTGTACATCAAGCAAGAATGGGAAAGAATTCCACCTGAGAAGCTTAAAAAATGTGTCTCCTCAGTTCCCAAACGTTTACTGAGGGTTGTTAGAAGGAAAGGCCATGTAACACAGTGGTGAACAGTGTTGGGTTAGTTACTGAAAACCAGTAACTAGTTACAGTTACTAGTTACTTTATTTCAAAAGTAACTCAGTTACTAACTCAGTTACTTACACCAAAAAGTAATGCGTTACTGTGAAAAGTAACTATTTAGTTACTTCTTTTTTTCTTCTTTTTTTTTTAAAGCTCCCATTAATGCCCTTTTTGCCTTCATTTCAGTACTGTTATTGCACTGGAGAATAATACAATCTGTTGATCAACTTGACATACATATTTATTTTCCTTTTAACATAATTAATGAAAAACAGTGCAACATAAAAAGGCATTCCTCCTTTCTTTAAACTTGGACCAATGACCATGAATAAAAAACAAGTTAAAGTGCAACATAAGAAGGCACATCATCTTCCTTGAAACATAAAGCCTGACATCTGGAGTGATGCAGCTGTCTTCCACACTTGGAGCCATGGATTGTAGAATACTTGTTTTCAGTGGCAGGATCATTGACACAGATGGTGAAGTTTCAGTGCTCAGTAGAGACGGAACACTTTTGAGGGGTTTAAGCACCTGGAGGACCTCACCTGCCACTCTCACATCATCATCAGACAGGGTGACATTTGTCTTCAGGGTGTTGTGGGTCAATGCAGAGTATATAGCTGCCTGCTACTCCAACATATCATAAGTGGAGTTCCACCTCGTTGGGACATCATGTATGAGCAGGCAGCTTTAGCATTTCTTGCTTTGTCTTAAGCACATGAGCAGCTGTTGTGCTTGGGTGGAAGTAAGAAACCTTCCTGATCCTCCCAAAGAGGCGCTCCATCCTATTGACTGAGATTCCCTTCTGTGATGCCAAATTCACTACATGTGCAAAGCACCTATCTGTGGTCCCAGTCCTGCCTCATTCTCTGTAATTATTTGATTTTTGGCATTATCACGTGTGACTGGGATATCTTTATCTTCCAGTCTTCCACTGCTTGTGTCAGTACCTGCGCAAGGTGACTCTCGTAGAGGGGGCGTGTCTTCTCATCTCCCAGTCTGCTGTGATGAAGTGAGCGCTTATAGTTCCGCTGGACGTCCACCCGTCTGTCATGAGCGCAACAGATGATGCTCGGGATAGTTCATCCACAACTTTTTTCTTCTCCTGCTCATAAAGATCTGGCACAATCGTATTGCTGAAGTGGGTGCGCGACGGGATGTCGTAACGTGGTTTAAGCACGTTCAGCATGTGTTTAAAACCCTCGTTTTGCACAACCGAGTCTGCACTTATAAACACACCGATTCAATGGCGGGGGCGTTCAAGCTCCTCCGTTACTCCGCTCGCCATGACCACGCTGTGTGTGGACTGAACGTGCCAACAACTTTTTTTCCCCACACCCACACCCACACACACATAGACCGCGCCTCTTTTCTTCTCTCCGGCTTGTGACAGAGGAAGATTCAGAAGAACGACACCGCAGCGCTTCTGTTTCTAGCCGATACTACATCAAAAGTAACGTAAAATAACGCAGTAACGCATCATGTAGTAACGGTAACTAAATTACTGAATAAAAAAAAAATAACGCGTTAGATTACTAGTTACCGCCGAAACTAACGGCGTTACAGTAACGCGTTACTTTGTAACGCGTTAGTCCCAACACTGGTGGTGAACATGCCCTTTCCCAACTACTTTGGCACGTGTTGCAGCCATGAAATTCTAAGTTAATTATTATTTGCAAAAAAAAATAAAGTTTATGAGTTTGAACATCAAATATCTTGTTTTTGTAGTGCATTCAACTGAATATGGGTTGAAAAGGATTTGCAAATCATTGTATTCCTTAAATTAAAAAACAAACAGCATTAAAAAAAAAAGTCCCAGCTGACACAGACGCATCAATTAATTGTGTTTTGATCAGACCCTTAAGTCAACCTGCAGCTATAAAATTATAAAAGTATATTGCTGAATAGACAATATGTCTAATATTTTTATTTTTGACAGTCCGTATGTGTTGACAAGCATACGTAGGATGAAGTTGCAGGACCTTTTTTTTCAGAGAGAAATTTTGGTTCTCTGCTGACATCACAGGTCAGAAAACGTCACAAGTCAGGTCAAATTCCAAAAAGCTTGTTTGGAGGAAGTACGAAGGAAGGTAAGATTATTTTATAGATATCTCCGCAGGGCCTTAAAGGTTTGATTTACATTTTTTGGGACTTATGGGATCCCACATACACATAAGCAGAAGTTGGTTTTAGAAAATGGTCCGCTTAAGAGATGCCATCCTCTGCGTACAAGCTTAGTTGATCAGTTTTGATACACGCACACCTTTGGTCAGACATTATGCGCATAAACACTATATCATTTGTTTCATCAAGTTGATAATGACAAAGTGTTGACGATGAAAAGAGACCTCTTTTCCCTAATATTTTTAATGATAAATTACTCTTTTATCATTGTGGTGTCTTAATCACACAATACCCTTTTGACAATCATGTTTAACACACTGGGGACGTTCAATGTTAATTCTCTTCAAAGGACATAAAATCCCAATCAAATAAAATTTGCAACAAGCCGGAATAAAACACCATAATAGAAGAATAGATTGCACAAAAGAAAATATAGGCAAAAATAGGTACTACAGCTTATTTAGATCTGTGATGGCAGCTGGGACAAAACTACATCTGTACCATTTTGTTTTGCCTCTTGGGACTAAAAACCTCTGTCCAGATGGGAGAAACTGAAAATGGCTGTGTATGTAGTGAGATACATCAGTTAAAATGGAGGAAGCTATCCTTGTTGTTATAGAGGGTGGCTGGAGACAACTGAGACTTACCAATTCATTTACCTGACACTTTAACTATTTGATTTAGGGAATTCTTGTCCTTTAGTGACAGGTGACTGAACCATGAGACCAGGGAGAAGGACAAAACAGATTCTATAAAAGCACGGTAAAACATGATCATGATGGTCTTGTCACCATTAAAATGAGAGAGTTTTCTCAGACAGTACAAACGCTGGTGAGCCTTTTTACACACCGCATCACAATTAGTTTCGAATTTCAGTTGTTCATCAATAAACAATAATATCAAACATGAAATGTTTTTTTTTTAAATGTTGCCCCTTTTAGCTCATGTTATGCAAATGGATACTAATTGACAACTGTGACATCATTTGATCAAAAGGCCTTCATATGGCTAAAATAAATACAAATAAAAACATTACATGTTTCGTATTTTTAGGGTTGAAGTTGATTGAAAGATATGAGTAAAAAGTAAAATAAAATATGAATCCAAAATGTTTGTATGCTCTTTGAAAAATGAATGACTTTCATATCTAATGTTTTTTTTCCGAATAACTGCCAGTATATTAAACACGTGTAAAAGAATTTGACATTGAAATTAAAACAATTTGCATGATAAAAACCCTCTTACGAAATCGACAACACAACAAATATATGGTCAAAATATCAGCAAATATTTCCACAAAGAACAACAAAGTCATCCTTTGTCACCTGTGTGCTAAGTGTCTCATGTGGTGATGTGCACATTTGGAACATTTTGGGATGCTCAAACAAAAAAAAAAAAGAGTCTACTAAATATTGAAAAAACAGTCATGCATATTTTACAGTACTTACTTGATGTATGTTTTATTTTAACACTTATTAAGACATTTAATAAACCATATATTTGTAAAAACTATCAATCACAGAGAAAGCATGGTCATTTATTTACCATATTTTTTGGAGTATAAGTCGCTCCGGAGTATAAGTCGCACCGGCCGAAAATGCATAATAAAGAAGGAAAAAAAACATATATAAGTCGCACTGGAGTATAAGTTGCATTTTTTGGGGACATTTATTTGATAAAACCCAACACCAAGAATAGACATTTGAAAAGCAATTTAAAATAAATAAAGAATAGTGAACAACAGGCTGAATAAGTGTCCGTTATATGAGCATAAATAACCAACTGAGAACGTGCCTGGTATGTTAACGTAACATTTTATGGTAAGAGTCATTCAAATAACTATAACATATAGAACATGCTATACGTTTACCAAACAATCTGTCACTCCTAATCGCTAAATCCCATGAAATCTTATACGTCTAGTCTCTTACGTGAATGAGCTAAATAATATTATTTGATATTTTACGGTAATGTGTTAATAATTTCACACATAAGTCGCTCCTGAGTATAAGTCACACCCCCCAAAAATACGGTATATTCCAAAAACCATGATAACGAAAATTGTGTATATTCTAGTGTGTGGTAAATAAAAACAAAAAAAACAGCCTGATCCACGAAGTTACCGAAAATACCATAATTGATGTCACCACATGACCATTGCTGGAGAAATACTATACAGAAAACACAAGTATGCACTACTGAGCATTGAATCACCACCAACAGTGTACATAATGGGTTATTTTCTGGCGCATTTAAAAATCAATAAACCCGCATCAGCAATTAAAACATATCTTATGTGGTACTGTCAAAATTAAAAATTGCAATAAACATATTAAAAGTGAAAAAATAAAATATTTGAACTCACAAATATAGCAGCTATTCGACGCCGTATAAGGCCGTGGCAACCCTGGTCGTCGGCTTATTCAAGTGGAAATGGAGAGCATTTCCCCATTTCATCGCCAGGACAGCTGAGCTAGTTTCCGGGGTTGGCCGACATCGTCTCACAAGATATAGTTTCTCTTTAAATATCCTTCTTGAAAATGGCTACGGCGCAACACTTGCCGCTTCCTGCTCAATTGAAACTTGTGAATGGATACTCACTTTGGAATGACAAGTGAGTATCTAATCACAGTCTCGTTAACATCAGGCTACTTGGATAGGCTACTGTCAACAACTTGTGATCTGATTGGCTATTGCAACTGTCTATCAACTGTATGTGTTCTCAATATCATCCGCTAATGGTCCCGATGAGTATCCAATCACAGGACACGAAAATGTCACGTCCAAGGTGAGGCCAGCTAGACGGCCTTACTGACAACAACTCGTGATCTGATTGGCTATTGCAACTGTCTATCAACTGTATGTCCTCGTTCACTTACAGTGCACGGATGCCTGCATTGTTGATTCTGAAGGCCTCTTGCAGATTTGGTACAGCATGGCAACATAAGCTCGCTGAATTCTGATTGGACACAAACTAAAACTAAAAACAACAGAGCTGGAAGGAGCATAATATGACATGAAGAGAATATGAAAACGTTTAGATATTTAGGGAAAGTAAATAAAAAAATAATTGTATCTCTAATTATGATCATGATTTCTGGTTTTGTTAGGCCAGCAGAGAAGTCCTTGCTGGCCCTGACGGCACACCACTGGGACATATTGTATGCATCATTCATGTCATAAAATCATATATGATCACAGCCTTTGAATACCTGTTGTTAAGACTGCTCGACACATTTGGAATATTAATCAACATCACTGCTTTCCAGTAACTATTGTACATTGTGCTGCCCTTGTGTTCTGCCTTTAAATTATTACTGCACATTTTACCTTGTAGATGTGGTTAGGATTATACACTTTTATTACTGCAGATGTTGTGTCAGTGTACCTGTAGGATACTGTAAGTGTAATAGGTTAACTCTTTGAAATGAAATAAATCCCACATTTGCTTTTAGCGAACACTTTAAAATATAAAAACTTCAAATGTAAACCAATTTGGAGATTAATCTAATGAGACTACATACTTCCAGTGTTTCATGGTATATAGTAGTAATATTTTACTGTACCAAATAATGATTGTGATTTATTCGGTCAGTCAAGACAGAGTATACATGTCCTATGTTTTTAAGTACATATGGTTTCTCACTACATGAATTCCTTTGATTAAACATATCCACCTGATGTCAGCATGTTGTTTTTGGTGAGCCAGAAATATGCAGCTCTACCGCTTTAAACTGGCTGGATTTATTGTGTGATGCAAATAAGAAAGCCTCTACGCAGAGAAATGCACGCATTTCATTGGCTGCAACCAGTGAATGGTGAACATTGATACTTAAAATTCATGTCACACACTGCAGTTTCATTCAACCCTTGGCGCCTAACATTTTGCCCGACTGTGCCACTTGGGGGAGCTAAAATGTAAACCAATCCGGACACCTTCTACAAAGGCTGTTTATGTGGCACAATGAGGAAGATGTGCAGTCTCATTGAAATATCACATCCGCAGTCCACACCCCAATGACTCAATCATGAAACACATTCAAATAAAGATCCATACTGCATTACCTTTATTAAACTGCTCATGCTATTAGTGGGTGTGTTGTGGGTGATCTATTAAGACTGCGTGTGCAATTGATAACAAGCGCATTTAAATGAGGTTTTTGTATGTACTCCTGGGTATCAGCATTGATACAGTCATTTACTTCACATTCATGGCATCATGCAAAAAAACCTGTGGTGTTTTTCCACTGTTGAGGAACATTCAGCACAAGAATCTTTGTCACCTTATCAAAGATTGAAGCACTTCTCGCAAAATAACTGTGATGGTGCGCAAGAATAATCCAGACGCAAGAGCATGCATGTTAAAAGAATAATGGTATTTAAAAAGAAAAACCTCAGCAGACACTAAATTGACTCGATTAAATGTGTGTTGGTGTCTGGCTCCAAATCATGTCTGTTTTATTTATTTTTTTCTGACAGTCCAAATATGTAAACAAGGAACATGGACGGAGGATTCTCTGGAGCTGGCCAAGGTCTTGCCCAGAAAAGTACAGGCTTGTATCATCAGCAAACAGAAAAGAGTTTAGTTTCTTTAAGATTTTACAGACATCATTAATATACAATATAAACAATTTTGGGCCCCATTACACAGCCTTGGGGAACTCCATGTGTTATGATCTTTTTATCTGAATCTACATTTTTATAGATTGATTTTAAAACCTTGCTGTTTGTTTTTAAAGCTTTATATGGACTGGCACCTCAGAATATCTCGGACCTCATCCAAACTTACAATCCTGCGCGCGCTCTGAGGTCCGAGAGCCAGCTCCAGCTCGTGGTGCCCAAGACGAGACTTAAAACCAGGGGAGATAGGGCCTACTCTGTGGTCGGCCCTAAGCTCTGGAACATTCTGCCCCTCCATGTTCGAACTGCTCTCACAGTGGAGTGTTTTGAGTCTCGTCTTAAGACCCACTTTTATTCTCTGGTTTTTAACACTCCGTGAGTTGTGTGGTCCTCTGTTGTCCTCTGTGTTTTTAAAATTTTGATTTCTATTTACTGTTTTGATTGGTTTTACCCTTTAAAATCGTTTTTAATCATATTTATTTTATATTGTTTTTAATTGTTTTTAATATTGTTGTGCAGCACTTTGGAAACATTTTGTTGTTTAAATGTGCTATATTAATAAAGTGGATTGGATTGGATATATGCACAATACTGTTCTCTGCCACCAAGATAACTTTTTAACCAATCATGAATAAGACCTGTGACACCATACCTCTGCATTTTGTTTAACAGTAATGTGTAGAGATGTCCGATAATATCGGCAGGCCGACAAATGCTTTTAAAATGTAATATCGGAAATTATCGGTATCGGTTTTATTATTATCGTTTTTGTTTTATTTTATTTATTTATTTTATTAAATCAACATAAAAAACACAAGATACACTTACAATTAGTGCACCAACCCAAAAAACCTTCCTCCCCTATTTACACTTATTTACACTCATTCACACTCATTCACACAAAAGGGTTGTTTCTTTCTGTTAATAATATTCTGGTTCCTACATTATATATCAATATATATCAATACAGTCTGCAAGGGATACAGTCCGTAAGCACACATGCGTACTGCTGGTCCACTAATAGTACTAACCTTTAACAGTTAATTTTACTCATTTTCATTAATAACTAGTTTCTATGTAACTGTTTTTGTATTGTTTTACTTTATTTTTTATTCAAGAATTTTTTTTAAATGTATTTATCTTATTGTATTAATTTTTTTTTTTAAAAAGGACCTTATCTTCACCATACCTGGTCTTCCAAATTAGGCATAATAATGTTTTAATTCCATGACTGTATACATCGGTATTGGTTGATATCGGTATCGGTAATTAAGAGTTGGACAATATCGGAATATCTGCAAAAAAGCCATTATCGGACATCCCTAGTAATGTGTGATCTATGGTGTCAAAGGCCTTACTCAAGTCAATGAAAACACCAACAATAAACACTTTCTTATCAATTGCAGTGGTGTTACGTCCCAGGCCTTTTGGAGGTATTGTGGGAGTGGTTTCGGAGTGGAGGCCGGCCTGGCCACCTTCTGTCTCTCTCTCCCTCTTTGTCTCTCTCTTCTCTCGCTCCATCTCTCGCCCTCTGCCTTGTCTGCAGGAGACACAGCTGTACCTTGTTGGGATTAATCGAGAGGCGGATTTAAAGTACCAGTAGAGTGAAAAAATAAGTTGACTTTATATGCTCAATCATGTTTCATTGTATCCATTAAACCCTACCCAAATGTATTTACCATGAAAATATCATCTAAACATCACAAAATTCCACAAACTCAGTCAGCGATTTTGATTATTCCGCTCCGAATACCTTCGACTATTTCCAGAAATTGACGTCGCTGGAGAAACCCTTCTGCACTCTGACCATATTGTCAGATCAGTCCTACTGGAAATACGCAAAAAATAGAAAGACATGTTGAGAGAGATATACTGTCTATCATTCACAATCCCTATATAAGACATGAACACTTGTTTTTCTTTTTTTTTTTACCAATCATGAATAAGTTGTAAATAAATGAATAAATAAAAAGTCTGCTAACAATCATGGAGTCAATGGGGCTCTCTATTTTGCCCACAAAACTCTGTAAATAACCATCCAAAACCTGCAAACAATACTCTATTTCCATCTCGTGACCTAAATATTAAGTTAAAGTTAAAGTTAAAGTACCAATGATTGTCACACACACACTAGGTGTGGCGAAATTTGTCCTCTGCATTTGACCCATCCCCTTGTTCACCCCCTGGGAGGTGAGGGGAGCAGTGGGCAGCAGCGGTGCCGCGCCCGGGAATAATTTTTGGTGATTTAACCCCCAATTCCAACCCTTGATACTTAGTGCCAAGCAAGGAGGTAATGGGTCCCATTTTTATAGTCTTTGGTATGACTCGGCCGGGGTTTGAACTCACAACCTACCGATCCCTCTGGTTGGACACTCTAACCACTAGGCCACTGATTAACTAACTATTAGTAATGTTCTTATAAGCGCTAACGCAAACAAAATATTTTTAAGCATTGATAACCGAGAACTAACTCTAGTTTATGCTGCACTGGACTCAAGGAGAGACTTTAATGGAATTGTAAACTGAAGATGGCAGTAATGCAACATATATGGATGCAACCTGCCGTACAACTGTAAAAAAGAAGAAGCTCATCCAGCATGAAAGCAATGAGCCAGCGATGTCTTGATCGCTGTTGTTTCTGCTACTGCTGCATCGCGTCTCGGCTCGTCAATGTTTAATCTAGATTTTCTCTCATCTGGATAACAGGAGGATTTAGCCATGAATCTAGAAGTTTTTCATCTGTGGCATTCAATTTATACCCGGAGATAGTGACAAACACTGCAACAGAAGACAGTGTCAGCAGTAACTTGTTTAACTCTTGGTATTGATCAAAATTAATTATTCATCGAAATTGGAAGATACGGACATCTATCGGTCTTCATCACAGTGAGAGCAGACATCGTACAGTAAGCGATCGTTTTGTTATGTTTGTAGTTTGTATTTGTTGCTTAGCACTTAGCGATACTGCTACATGATCATTTGTGTTTCACTAAAGCTGGATCTGTTAAACTTATAGCTCAGCCTCCTTTAATTCAGGATTAAAAATATAATGTTCTGGACCAGTATTTGTCCAAAAGTAGTCGTTGTTGGCTCCCACAAAGTTTGCATGATTTACATTTTTGTTGTTGATGAAGGGATCGGCGGTTCCTACCTCTACGTCAAGCGATCACGTAACTGGCAAGCTCATTATTTCTCAAAATGGCTTGGGAATCACCGTGAGATTGATACTATTTTGATCATATCTATTTACTTGCAAACTTTGTAAGTCTTTCGTTGTCAATATAGAAGCAACTTGTTTTTCCACAGTACTGGTATTCTAAGCTGCTCAACGGCTTATCTTGTGTTTTGTCCATTTGTTTGGTTGAGCCTTTGTTAAACTGTTAACTTCACTTCTGTTTTATTAAATGTTATTTCGTGCACGTTTATTTGGGTCTCGACTCCACCTTTGTCGTTGCGGCCCTGAGCCAGCCGAAAGAGTGGTTACCTCCTCAAGTGATTCCATCACTGCCATAGAAGTGGACCTGTTTGATCGAAAACCGCATTGTTGTTCACTTAGAAAAGTGATGCTTACCAATAAAACTGTCAAATCATGATACAAATATTTTTTTCTAGATTTTTTTTAAAACTGCCCGAGTAAAGAAATAGGCCTATAGATGGTAAACTGATGCTCATCTCCACTTTTGAAGATGGAATAACTTTTGCTGTTTTCATTTTCATTGGAAAGACACACTTTATATAATAAATATTGCATAGGTAAAGGGAACAGCCATCTATTTAACAATGTCTTTGATCGGAGAGATGTCTGTATAACAGCAGTCTGTTGACTTTTTCGAGGAATTTACAATTTCTGTGATTCTAATTTCATGAACAGGAAAAAGGATTCTAAACTATTTTAAGTTGTTTTGAGTGATGTGTTCATTAAATTTGAGAGTATTTCTGGTTGTACAATTTAATTTGCTAAATTAAATTAAAAGAAGGTGTTACATGAATCAGTTATTCCCTTGGTGTCATTTTTGGTTTGGTTATTTTCTATAAAATAGTTTGGATGTTCCTTATTTTTTAAGTTTTTTAATGATACCATTTAAAACGTTCCACATTCATTGGATGCTATTTTTGTGTTGTTATTATAGGTTACAGAAAAATGTTGTTCTTTTGCTTTGCTTTAATATTTTTATTAATTTATTTGTAAATGTTTTATATTTGTGTTATGATTCTTTGGTTCTGTGCTATACATTTTTTCTGTATAAATATGTTTTCTTTTTGCAGGACTTCAGTATTCTCCTTTTGATCCACAATGTCCCCTTACCAGGGATGTCCTTGACGTAAAGTTTTCTAATTAGACAGTGCTTTTAAGAAAATGTTAAGGAAGGTTTCATATGCCTCATCTGGGTCTGTGGAGGTATAAACCTCCCAAGGGTCCTGAGCACATGAACTCAGATTTGAATGCGGCCATGGTCTCTGGTGTTTTGTGTCTGACAAATCTATAGTGAGCTGCTTTTGTTGTTTCTTTCTTGTCAAAGAAATTGTGAAAAACTCTGAAGGCATATTGAGTGGTAGTCCTGCTGTGATTTGATTCTCTGGCTAATTGGTGTAAATGTTATTTACTAATGTTGTAAAGTCTGTTGTTATTCTGGTTGGTTTTGTGATGAGAGGAAATCAATTATTGCTGTACAATCATGTTATAAAATCTGTTGTTTTGGTACTGTCCAAGGGGTTCAGAATATTAATATTAAAATCACCACACACAATATGGAGTTTGTTTGACTGACTGAACAAATACGTTTTTTGATTGAATGTGTCTAAACACGAACCAGGTGTTCCATAAACACAACTAACATTTAATTTATTTGTATCTTTTACTTATAAAAAGATTCCAACAATAGCAGTTGATTTAATATTAATCTTCCTACAGTTTAAACTCTAATGACAAAAAGTGCTACCCCCGTCCCTTTTTCTAAATCTGTTTGTAGTGAATAATTCATAACCTTCCAATAAGATTTCACAACATTTGTTCTCATCCAGCCAAGTATCTGAAACTGCGATGACACTTTTTTTTTTTTAACTGGCTCAGATATTCTCTAATGTTTACATAGTTTTTATACAAACTTCTGCTATTAAAATGTATTACAGTAAATGATCCGTCCACATTCACACATTTAAATTGTTTATCTGTGTAGTATTCACAATTACTGTTTACATAATTATAAAGATTACAATCGGGATCCATATCACTACCACTATCAATATCAATTACCAGAGGTGTGGACTCGAGTCACATGACTTGGACTCGAGTCAGACTCGAGTCATGAATTTGATGACTTTAGACTCGACTTGACAAAATGTAAAAAGACTTGCAACTCGACTTAGACTTTAACATCAATGACTTGTGACTTCACTTGGACTTGAGCCTTTTGAATTGACATGACTTGCTACTTTCCCCAAAACCCAAAGATGAAAAAGTTATTCGGGAGCCCTCCGTATTTTTCATTGTGTACTTGTGTATCAGCGTTGCGTGTGTCAGCTGGTGTGCGCTCAGTACAACAGCCAATCAAATTAGATCTACTTTGTTTTCATCACACAGCATTCATCCAATCAAATTGCAGGACAACCAACGAAGAAGACATGTCCAAACCACACGCCAGTGAACAAAAAATGATACCTAAAATAATTTCGTTTGGGTATAAAAATTACGAGGTGGTCAACACAAAACGGTTTGCAGTATGCAACACATGCGGTTCGAAAATTACTGATGGAGAGGCAACAACTTCCAACTTCGTCCGGCATTTGAAGTTGCACAAAGAACGGCAAGTTTTGAATGTAAGATAACGTTTATTGGCTAAGTAACGTGACTTTTATTTGCTGTGTAGTTAAATCAGTGAGGCTGTAAACTCACTGCTAACGTTATAACGTTATTGCAAACACGGGAATCTGTTGCAGTTCACTACCTTATTTATACTTTTTGTTCAGTGATTTTTTTAAGCAGGGTTACGTTAGTCAATATATCACACGTAACGTTAGACGGCGGTCAGCAGCACCGCGTATTTTAGCCACCTAAAAAAAGACAAAAATAGTCAAATAAAGGTCAGTTAAAATGTATACTATATTATGAATATGTGTACCGTTTTAGCTAGCTTTCTGACATACTGTTGGTTGTTTACCTCAGTGGTCCCCAACCACCGGGCCACGGCCCGGTACTGGTCCGTGGATCGATTGGTATCGGGCCGCACAAGAATTTTTCTTTTTTTTTTTTCTTTTTTTAATTAAATCAACATAAAAAACACAAGATACACTTACAAGTGGTGCACCAACCCAAAAAAACTCTCTCCCCCTTTTGTTCTGGGCATTGAACATGAAGACTCTTCCTTCACTGTTCCGAGTGGCCATGAGAGTCTTGGCAGTGCCTGCCTCCAGTGCTCCAGTGGAGCGAGTTTTCAGCCATGGTGGCATCATACTACGCCCCCATCGTGCACAAATGACTGACAGACTCTTGGCTAATTTGGTCTTTTGCAAATGCAATGCAGCATAGGGCCCTGACATATAATAAGTACAACTTTTTTGTTATGTTCACGTATATGTCATGTTTTTTCAATGTTAACACTTTTGTACAAATAAGTACATTTGCACTTTATTTTTCAATGTGTTTGTTCTGTAAAGGAATGAGTTAATGTTTAAAATGACTGGTTAATAGTGCTATTATAAAGTGTAATGTCAGCACAATTTTCTTTCCTGCAATTTAAAATGCACTTGTTTTAATAAATAAATTACAACGTTTGAAAAGCATACACAATCTGTGTTAATATATTAGTCTGTGGTTAAAAGGACTTGAAAGGACTCGAAACTCAAAATGCAGGACTTAGGACTAGACTTGAGACTTTCCAGTCTTGACTTTGGACTTGACTCGGGGCTTGCCTGTCTTGACTCGGGACTTGACTCGGACTTGAGGGCAAAGACTTGAGACTTACTTGTGACTTGCAAAACAATGACTTGGTCCCACCTCTGTCAATTACATTGCAGTTGTAATTGATTTTGTCATACAAGTTTAATTGGGTGGGATTATAATTAATGTGCAGTTCACTACTATTATTATTCTTAATACTTCTACATTGTAATTCATTATCACCAACATTAGTAAGGATATTTTTTAATCCATTTTCATTTGCCATTCTACTTTTTTTTTTTTTCTTCTTTCTTTGTACAAACGGTACAAACAAGACTTTCACTCTATCATCTATGTCCTAATCACACTGCTTCCCAAGTCCAAAAGAAAAAAAGTTTATATGTGGTACAGGGCCACTGTTTGTCCTTAGTGTTCAGCATATGTCTTACGATCCAAAGTCATAAAAATAAGAAAAACAACAAAAAATGTCTGAGCAATTCAAAAATAAGCTCATCAAAAATCTCACTGTCACTGTCAAAATGGAACAATCAAAAAATAAGCTCGACAAAAATTTAATTGTAGCTGTCCAAATCAAAATGGAACAATCAATATTATCTGGACTGATCAAAGTCTCCAAGTTCTCTTTACCAGCAGTTCCGGCGTGATGGGCGGGCCGAGGCTGGAAGCTGTTTATTTCAATTGGGTTTTGTTTTTTTACATCGGATCAGGTAAAAGAGAAGATCATAAACAAAACAAAGGCATGTTGACTAAGACGATGGCAACATTAACTGACATGTTAGTTAAAGTATAAATACGAGATGATAATGTTGACAGAAACAAAAGTGAATCATATTTAAATTAATCTTGTCGATGTGTGGTACAAGTTCGGAATATATCCAATCACAGTTTTTTCAATGGCGTACATTAAAAGAGAGATGGAGGTTAGTTATGAATGAGAGCCAATCAGATGCTTTTTCTTGTGAGATAAGGAAGTCACCAACAAAACCAAAATGTGTGGATTTAACATGTTCCACATCGTAATTTGTGTAGACCTGTAAGAAAGTGAACAGGATACATGTAATTTTTACTGTTATGTGCCATCAGCAGGCAAGTCACCGATCGTGACATCGACACAACTGTATGTTAATTTTATCATTTGCCGCTATCGGTGTTGCTGGGAGTGCGTACTGCTTTCGGGCTTTGTCTGTCCATAACTGATTACTACATATACGACAAACACTTATACTTGTGGTTATCGTAAGGATACGTGTTTGAAATTATTTAAGTCTTTATCATGTCCGTTTAATGACAGCGTTCGCCATTTCTATGGTATTAATGAGAGTGTAAATGACTGTTATTGATCTGATGTTGATGTGCTAAAATCTCTTTCTTGTTTGGAAGCTACATACAAAAATAACTTATCTTTGTTCATGCACATAATACATATTAATCAAGTGTTTGGATGTATTCATTCAAGAGAGTTACATATATGATAATGAAGTACATACTGTACTGTTTACGTGTTGAAGTACCCATTAAAAAGCTGAAATTATCCCCAAACCACATCTTAGTGATTCAAAATATCATTTTGATATTGACACATCTCATCCGTGCATCTCTTAACGTTATTCTAGTAATGTATGCGCAGATGAGATGAGTCATTATCAAAATATTACGTTCAATCCCTTTTTGGCAACCAACAATGAATGAATACATCCAAACACTTTATTAATATTTATTACGTGCATGAACAAAGAACAGTTAACGTATGCAGCTTTTTAACAAGAAATAGGTTTTAGCACATCAACATTAGATCTACAACAGTCCCAATTAATACCATAGAAATGGGACATGGTCGGATGTCTTCTCCAACTCCACAAAGCACATGTAGACTGGTTGGGCAAACTCCAATGCACCCTCAAGGATCCTGCCAAGAGTACAGAGCTGGTCCACAGTTCCACGACCGAGACGAAAACCACACTGCTCCTCGTGAATCCAAGGTTCGACTATTCGGCGTAGCCTCCTCTCCAGTACACCTGAATAGACCTTACCGGGAAGGCTGAGGAGCGTGGTCCCACGATAGATGGAACAAACACTCCGGTTCCCCTTCTTAAAGAGAGGAACCACCACCCCAGTCGGCCAATCCAGACTCACAGCCCCCGATGTCCACACAATGCTGCAGAGTCTTGTCAACCGCGACAGCCCCACAGCATTTAAAGCCTTAAGTAACTCCGGGCGTAACTCTCATCCACCCCTGGGGCCCTGCCACCGAGGAGCTTTTTAACTACCTCGGCAACCTCAGCCCCAGAAAAAGGAGAGTCAACCACAGATTCCCCAGGCACTACTTTTTCATAGGAAGACGTGTAGGTAGGATTGAGGAGGTCGTCGAAGAATTTCCTCCACTGATCCACAACATCCCGAGTCGAGGTCAGCAGCACACCATCCCCACTGTACACAGTGTTGAGGTCCTGAGGCAACGGATGGTGGTCCAAAACCGCTGCGAAACCATCCGGAAGTCATTTTCATGGCTTCCCTAAACTCCTCCCATGTCCGAGTTTTTGCCTCTGCGACCGCCTAAGCCGCACACCGATCAGTCAGTCAGTAACTGTCTGCTGCCTCAGGAGTTCCACGAGCCAAAAGGATCCGATCGGACTCCTCTCAGCTTGACGGCATCTCTCACCATTCTGGGATTGCCGCCACAACAGGCTCAAACCAATAAAGGCATGGAACATAGTCCACTCGGACCCAAATGTCCAGTACCTCCCTCGTAACATGTTCAAAGTTCCTCTGGAGGTAGGAATTGAAACTCTCTCTGGCGGGAGACTGTGAGACGTTCCCAGCAAACTGTCACAATGAGCTTGGGCCTTTCAGGTCTGACTGGCATCCTCCTCCACCATCGGAGCCTACTCACCACCAGGGGGTGACTTTACATGTAGTAATTAGTTGTGAACAAACAAAGCCCTAGCATTGCAGCTTTTACAAGCGTGCGCACTCCCACGGCGGGAATCATTTTTTGTCTGGGGGCCCCCCTGAAGAAAATGAATGCCCCCCTTAAATATTTTTCTTCAGCTGGGTCTGCTTAACAGTTTCACTTTTGCTTGCTCCGGTGAAGAGCCATTCAGTTGTATAAAAACCTTGAAGTTTCTTGTCCATGGAGTTCTCTCATGGAGTGCTTCCCATGCTATGTCCAATGTTTTCTTGGTCAGATGCTCGTTGATATACACCGCACATCCTTACCTTATGTTCTATGTGTTGTTATAAGATTCCCCTCACTTCTGTAAAAATGCACTTCATTGAAATAAAGTTTAAAAAACAACTTTGGTCTATTAAGTTTGCACATGTTTTAATACATAAGCAAACCTCTAGTTAGTCAGGCCCTTGATCACCAGCAGGAATACATCCAGCAAGCTAACATTCACATCATTCAAACACAAATACATCCCCTTCTGCAAAGATACATTCAAAATGGCTGTGTTATAAAATAAATAACATATCTGTCCGCTGAGTACGGTAAAGTGGTTACATTATCTTTCTAAATGGGTTGTTTACTTCTCGTCACGACGAATGAATGAAGACAAAAAGACGTTCATTCATACATAAGAGGCTTCTGGATAAGAATATACTGAGATGCCTTTTGTGAATATGCTTTAAATCTATACACAGTGCTTTATTATCACTATAGCAACATTCTGACTCTAGATATTAGGTATGGGCGGTAGTTATGAGCCTTAGATATTATCTGGCATACCCCCAAAAGTCAATAACACCACAGGTAATATAAAGAAGCATTGCTCTGCCCATGTAACGTGAGTATACTCAATAACACATACTGCATCATGCTGAGTGTAGGATTATCTGACAGACATTCAGATAGATGTTATATTACCTCACTAGTAATGAATAATAAAGTTCTGTTCCCCTATGGTTTGATTGTCTAGAAACTAAAATTGAAAAAGAGGCACCAGACTAAACCAAAAAGTAGTAAACAAATAAAGACATTTCTCTATATAAATATAATCTCTAGTGACCTTAATGCACACCGATATAAAAACAGCAATTCTGGAACAAATTGTTCAAGTCAACACCTCCCTGCTTTCTAACAGTTGCCACAAGGCAGGAGAAGTCAAAAGGAATCTCAGGTTGGTACCAGTTTATAAAAGCGCTTTAAAAGAGACAAGGCACTATAGTTTCTTCCAGAGCATGCTGCACAATGCAGTCATTCTCTTAATTTTCCCAACCTACTTTCAGAAAGCATCCTGAAAACCACTTGGATCCCTATCAATGCCTGGAAAACTGCAGAGCTGAGATAACTTGTCTTTACCACTAAGTCCACCATCTTTGAATCTCTTTAGTGCTACAGGTGAGGTGTATGCACATTTGTTTTCTCTTGTGTCGTTTCATTAGCTGCCTTTGTCCGAATAGGTTCTGTCTTCACGCCTTCGAGTCTGCTCACAGAGACATTTACCACCACAGACTCTTTGCTCACTAATGTTTTTGTCTCCTGATTGTCCTTGGGTCTGGTCTTGGAGGCGCTACTTTTTACCACTGTGGACTCTTTGCTCGCTGCTGTTTCTATCTCCTGGTTGTCCTTGGCTACGGTCTTGGAGGCACTACCTTTTTGCACAGAGTTGGTATTTTTCCCCCGATGTTGATGAGAGTCTTCTCCGATGTTGACAGTGAGGTTTGTGTAGAGTGGCTCCAGCTCTTTGGAAAGGAGCTCATAAGTCAAAGAGTTGAGGCCATCGGAGCGCCAGTTAAGTCTGGTCCTTTTCAGAAGGTCAAATCTAAAATGGTAAATGCAGTTTACGTTCAAAGACTGGTCAGGTTTTATGGTTCAGAGGCAAGTTGCGCGTGCAAATTGTACCTGTGTGGGTTTTGCTCATTGCCTCTGTCTCCTCTGTGCTTGATCATTTTGTAATGGCCGATGGCCACTGGGGGGCGCACAATCTTCATGCCAGACAGACGCACTCTGTATGAACAGTCAAGAAAAAAGAGCAGCACATTATTGGAAAACCAATCAAAGAGAACAACAACAAACATAAAAAGGTGCTACAAATGCTATGGTACCAATATCACAACTGTACTCTCATAAAAACTCCCCATCTCTACTAAGTCTACCCCAAGGCAGGTGTGGCTACAAATGTAGCTTACCACCACTAGGTGTGAGTTTGGAGTGAATGAATGATGGGTTCTCACTTCTCTGTGAAGCGCATTGAGACCAGAAAAGCGCTATACAAATCTAATCCATTATTATTATTACCGGTAAGTCTCTCATTTCCGATTAGTGGACATCCTGTGTAGGATGAAGTTTCCTTTCCACTGTCAAATATGCTTTCTTGTGTAGCAATCTGCTGATTTATGTTTATCAAGCATGGCTCCATATGTCAAAAAATGTAACTCATCAGTCAGTCACGTGCAAAACTGCATACAAATGATTGAAGTGATGCCCAGGGTTTTGGACAATGTGAATTATATTTATATAGCGCTTTTCTCTAGTGACTCAAAGCGCTTTACATAGTGAAACGCAATATCTAAGTTACATTTAAACCAGTGTGGGTGGCACTGGGAGCAGGTGGGTAAAGTGTCTTGCTCAGGGACACAACGGCAGTGACTAGGATGGCAGAATCGGGGATCGAACCTGGAACCCTCAAGTTGCAGGCATGGCCACTCTACCAACTGAGCTATGCCGCCCCACAATCTCCACTATGGAGCAGGACTGACAATGTCAAATTTATAATACCGGTAGTTATCATCACAAACATTTAATGCACACACGTCTTGTTACTTTGTAGAGTGTTGCTGCAAAAACAAGTCACAATATTTAATACAAATATATTATTACATTGTTGGATATGGACAGTGTTCTGAAATTGTACTTATAAAAAGTAACTAATTATAGTTACTCGTTACTTTACCAAAAAAGTAATTGAATTACTAACGGAATTACTCTTTAATAAATGGAATTAAATACTAGGGAAATTAAATCATTCATTTCTTAAAAAAAACAGACTTTAATTACCTGGCATATGCATTTGAGAGATGCTTCATATAAGACCACAGTGTGCAGAGTCCGTGCTTTTAAAATATATATATTGAATATTTTCACCGGATTGTGTTACCTCTGATTAATAAATAGATCGAATGTGCTTCGATGGCTGTCATATCTTCTTGTCAACAAACGGGGTGTTTTTTGGATGGCAAGTTCTGTCACTTCAATCATTGATTTGTGGTTCAATATTCCCATAGTGTACGTGTGCGTATGTTGTTGTCTGTTGTGTCACAGTGGGATGGTCCCTCTTCCTATTTGATATCAAGTTCCTTTCAGTGCGGTGCTGCTTGTTGCTTTCACTAGTAAAAAGATATTTACTGCAATGAACTTAAAGTTAAAGTTAAAGTACCAATGATTGTCACACACACACTAGGTGTGGCAAAATTATTCTCTGCATTTGACCCATCACCCTTGATCACCCCCTGGGAGGTGAGGGGAGCAATGAGCAGCAGCGGTGGCCGCACCCGGGAATCTTTTTTGTTGTCTTGTTGACATAAAACCACATCAAAAGTAGCGTGCCATGTCACATCAAGCTACGGCTAACGACATTGTAACGGACCTAAAAGTAATAATTAGATTACTCGTTACTAGTAAAAGTCATCAGCGTTATGTAATGACGTTACAAACATTGGATATGGATACTTGTGTTAAACAATGCCAAAGCGTCAGAACATCAGGTTCATGCATTTAGCGTGAGCTTGCGTCAAGCTCCTTCAGGCTATGAGGAAATACAAAAACAAGGTAGGATAAAGTAATTAAATGTATTGATATATTATTTTATTTAATTCAATAATAAAGTATTATTCATAATAACACCGACATGTGACATGCAGTGACATAAATGCAAAATGCAGCTGTATTTTATTCAGGTCTGAAAGGACCTACTCAGTGGCCTAGGAGAGATGTGACATTTGCGAACGAATGGAGTCTTTTGAAAGTCTCGTTTAAGGTAACGATGAGAATTGATTCGCATTTGCCAGCCATTCATTTGGAGCCGTTGTTTACGCACACTCTGATACAATGTCACCCGACTGGCAACTGGACGAGAAAATGAGTTGAAGTCGAAGGAAACGTAACAGCATTTGGATTCACTTTTTTATTAATCTTATTTGTATTTGTTTATTTATTCATTTATATATTTTTTGTATTCACTTTTCTAGTAATTGTTTTGAAGTAGTTCAAGTGCACAAACACCATGAAGGGTAGTTCTACTTTGTATTCACATTGTTATCATGTCCTAGTTTTTATTCTAGTTTTTTTTCATACTTTTTGTTGAGATTTTATTCTTAGTTATTATTTTTGTATTTTTTCGGTATTGTTATAATGTTCTTGTTTTTTTAGGAAGGGAACATTCTAAATAGTGATGTTACTGTCAAAGCATGGTGACATGGTGCAATCTTTATGGAATGTTTACATTGAAAACATGACAAACATACAATTATAACCAATATTTCAGAATAATTCCCACCAACACAGTAATATTTGTATAAATGTAAATTATTCTGATCCACAGCGTATCTTATAACTGCTTCCAGTGATTGTTTCCTTGGTAAAAAAACAAAAAAAAAACAGAACTATAACAACTTAACCAGTCTTTTGAATGGCTCTTTGAAAGGAACAGCTCCTAAAGATCCAGCTCACTTTAAATAACCATAAATCCCATCGCTACTCACCACTTCATGTTCGGATGTGATGCATTCAGTGTGGAAGGCACAGACAGCAGGGCGAGGAAAAAAACTATGCAACATTCAGCTCAGCCATGCATACATACTCACTGAGCCCACTCCAAAAGACACATGGCAATACCACAGCAATGGGAGGTGATGTGATGATGAGAGAAGAATAAGAGTGAAAAAAAACATGCAGTAATGAAAGTACAAACAGAAACATATGATGAATAAAAATATGAATGAATCAATAAATGTGTGAACAAATGAATTCAAATATGATTCAAATGAACTCATTCAAAGTTGTTACCTTGCAGCGATATCATCGTCCTCTCCCCCCCATCCCCAGTACTGGTTAGGGAAGCCATTCATTTTCATATACTGGTCTGGGGTCACTGCAGACACCCCACCAAAATATTGTGGGTAGGGAAGCCTAGAAAGGTCACATTGTCAACATATTTTGATTATAACATATCAGGACAGTATCACACATACATAAACAATTCTGTTTTTATTGTGAGTTCAAAAAAGTTATATGTTGTAGTTGAACCCGGTAGTTAAACCTATGTGGTACATTTTTTTTAAGTGCATAATTAAGTTCTACTGTACTACTATTTAGTTAGTGTAACCCTAAGTTACTTATTAAACTTAACGCTAAAAATTATACCACTTCATAGCAAGGCCTTTGCAAATGTAAATAGCGCAGTCATCTTGGTGGAAAATAGTTAACTATTTGACGAGATGTTAGGGTTGTCTCCAACTAATCTTGGAGAAAATTTTAATTTAAAACATTTGTATGCACGTACAACACTTAAGACCTTCAGTGTATGTGGAATTAAATTATGGAATGGATTAAGCAAAGCAATCAAACAATGTACTAATATGATCCACTTCAAGAAACTCTTCAAACTTAAAGTGTTTACAAAGTACAAAGAACAAGAACCATGACAAACATTCTCAATTTATTTCATCCATCCATTCATTCATTCTCAAAATAATCTTATTTCTCTCATGAAATATGACTTACTTCACCAATTATTATTATTAAATTATTATTTATTTATTTATTTATTTTTATTGTGATTACTTATGGAGTATATTGTGAATAAATTGTTAACAGGAAGTGAACAAAAAGTGTTAGCAACTGTTATGTAAAAGAAAAGGGGTAGGATTAAATAAGCTCTGCTTCTTCCTACTCCTTTTCGAACATGTTGAAAAGAGAAACTGGAAATTGTGATGTATCATGTTGTATGCTTGCATGTTCGAAATAAACTCAAACTCAAACTAAAGATTGTCATAGTTTAATCTGATTTGTTAGATTTTGCCCATAGTTTAATCTATGGCGCTGTTTTTTAAGACAAATAAACAGAGTTTGATGACCGTAGTGTATTCTGAGTGCGACAAGACATCAAACTTGACTAAATAGAAGACGTAAAAGTCGCAACAAATTTTCTGTATCTGGACATTTGTGCAAGTGTAATGGAGGCCAGTCAACCTCAAGAATAGGGCTGGCGACCCGAGAGATTGCCTTTGATTTTTTAGCTCAGTAAAAAACAGCCGAGAGAGAGAGAGAGAGAGAACACAATCGCTACACAAAACTGAGCTGTCTGTGATCATAAGCTATGAATACCAATCATTGCATTCCACCGTCAAAATTGGGGGCCCCCAGTTTTTACCTAGATAAGCTTGTGCTGAAGGATCATTACCTTTACCAGCAAAAAGCGCTACACCTCCGCGCGAGGCGGCGTGGGTACTCGATTTCCGGTGAATGACACAGAGGGCTTTGTGTCTGACTGCGACGCGTCCCGACGAGCCCGATCCCCCATGTAGAAAAACCTTACCAACACTATAGGCAAAATATTATTGTGGGAATGCAAATAGTCTTTATAGAAAGAGAAGTGGGAGGCTCAAACACACGGCCAGCTGTTTTAAACATGTGATGTCATACCAGCCAGCAGCGACTGGAAGCAGCGATCACTTTCTAGTGACAGCCAAAATTGTAAGCAGATAGGATGATCTTGTCCTCTCTAAAAACAATTTGTCTGCACACAAGAGTCTTTTACTATGAACGCAATTGTCCATCCTCCAATACAACCTGCTGTACGTGGGGGCTCAGCATGTTCCTTAACTCCTTCCCACGGAGAGAGAAGGAGGGTTACATGTCAGATGATTGGTGAGAAGAGGGGTTTATAGTAGAATTAGACTCCTCTGAATCGAATTGTAGAATAATCGACTATTTAAAGACTCTCATTACTGAATACGCTGCTTAACTTTTTGTTTCCAACTAAAGAAGTTAAGTGTGAAGAAAATGTTGCGCACACACACATTCACACACACACACTAGTGGGTCACGACCTGTATCTGAACTTGTCCATGGCCACAGACAGGTGTGTGGGAAACTGCTTGTGGCAGGTGTAGGTGTTGTGGTCGTTCTCAGGCAGCAGGTCAACATCATGGAGGAAGATGCAGCTCCAGTCTTCATCTCGGAGGGCTTCCCGCACCCCGACATTCAGCAGCTTGGCTCGGTTGAAAGTGCTGTTCCCCCACTGCAATGTACAAAATATTTTCAAAAAGAGGAAGAAAGTAAACATACTCAATGAGTAACAAGTGGACTCAAGTAGTCTTGGGAATTATGTAGCTTTAGAACAGGGGTCACCAACCTTTTTGAAACCAAGAGCTACTTCTTGGGTACTGATTAATGCGAAGGGCTACTAGTTTGATGCACACTTAAATAAATTGCCAGAAATAGCCAATTTGCTCAATTTACCTTTAACTCTATGTTATTATTAATAATTAATGATATTTATCTTTGTGGAAACACTGATCATCTTAATGATTTCTCACAATAAATATATATAGAAACAGATAAATATCAATATGCAACACTTTATTTTTATATTTTCTCTAAGTGCACATTTTTCAAATTGAACATTTTCAAATGATCACTTCTAAGACAGTCTTGTGAAATCACAATATCCCATTTTAACTAGCTAGCCACTAACATTTTTTAACAAATCATGAATTACTTTGCACCATGTTTGTACAAATAATAACTCATGTAAAATACAAAAGGCAACTCTCAAATTTTTAAATAAATCATGTCACAATTTGAACTGGACACCAAATGTGTTATCTGTTTCTTTGTCAGTTAGTGAAGACCAAGTCTTTAAAATATTTTCTTAGATTTTCAAATTCTATTTGAGTTTTGTCTCTCTTAGAATTAAAAATGTCGAGCAAAGCGAGACCAGCTTGCTAGTAAATAAATACAATTTAAAAAATAGAGGCATCTCACTGGTAAGTGCTGCTATTTGAGCTATTTTTAGAACAGGCCAGCGGGCTACTCATCTGGTCCTTACGGGCGACCTGGTGCCTGCGTGCACCGCGTTGGTGACCCCTGGTTTAGAACCACCAGACCAGTTACTACAACCCTTTAACATGAGCATCATTTTCTTGAAGTCTGTAAATGATGTGTTAATAAACTGCTATCCGTGATGAACCTCCAGACCTGCTGCACTATGTAGATGCTGTAGTGGATCTGTTGCCTCTGCAAGAAAGGATGAAGGTGGTAGAGGAGGGCACGGAGATGAGTCTGCCGGTTCCGGTATGGTACCACAATGGCAGTGTGGTGTCGAGGTTCACAGTCCGGTGGACCGTAGCGTCCGCCTGGCAGCACCAATGGGTTCTTCTGTCTGATCTCCTCTAGCGTCAGAGGCGAGGAAAAATGTACGGAGACAGGCCCGACTGTTGGGAGAGAAGAGGTTTTAGTAATATTTTCATCTAGTTGAACCTTCACACCGAAATTCCTATATTCACTCCCTCACCCAGCAGTGGAGAGATAACTTGACAATCTGGTAGCGGCGGTCCCGTTGCAGGGGGTCCAGTGCCAGAGTTCAGAGGCCAGGGAGGTGGCGCTCTCAGATAACTGAGGTTGGTGTAGACGTCGTGAGGACGTGAGTAATCAAACTCAGACTCTGTGGTGTGAACTAGCACAGATACCAAGCCTTTGAAGCCCCCGAGGGAGAAGTAGAGCACAAAGGCAAACTGGAAGCCCACCAGCAAAGCCAATGTGCACGGTGAGTCCAGAGAGCGCCCCCAACATGCCATAATAAATAAGTTCAAATGGAGAGAAAGTGAGCGTCCGAACAGGGTAAACGGGATGGGAGCAGTGATGGGGTGGAGCAAGATGGAGGGGGTGGCAGGAAATGAACAAGGACAGGAAGAAGAAGGGAGGGAGGGGCAGCACAGGGTGAAAACTCAGGTGAGCACAAGGTAGATGATCATCATCAGGAACAGTTGGTCGTCATGGTGAAGCTCAGTCTGCACTGCCATCACCTGTGATCACAGCAAAGACAAAGAAGACAAGACACGTTCAATAAACACACTCAGCAAAGAACAGACTGCTGCCAAGGCCAAATATTAATGTGGATACATTGCATACTTGCCAACCTTGAGACCTCCGATTTCGGGAGATGGGGGGTGGGGAGCGGGGCGGGGGCGTGGTTAAGAGGGGAGGAGTATATTTACAGCTAGGATTCACCAAGTCAAGGATTTCATATATATATATATATATATATATATATATAAGAAATACTAAGTCAAGTATTTCATATATATGTCAGAGTTTGTAGGTGACGAACCCCAAGATGCAGAGAAGGCGGAAGGCATTGTACGAGAAAACATGATTTAATTATACACTAAGGCAAAACAACAAACGAAAGGGTAACAAAAGGCGCGCACAAGGCGGAGAACAAACTTGGCTATGAACTAAAATAGCACAGAGGCTAACTGTGGACAAGAAACCAAAAACACTTACTGTGACACGAAGGAACTAGGACATGAGCAGAGTGAAACAAAAGTAGTCAGAGCTACAACGACACGTGTTAAGACAGGTAGTAGTGACAATGATCCAGCAGTGACTGGAGGGTAGGGCAGGTATAAATAGCAGCTGGCTGATTGACACCAGGTGTGGCCAGGTGCCAATCAGCCACAGCTGAAGGGACACAGCACTCAGGGAGAAACAGGAAACAGAACCAAAATAAGAGCGTTGACAGGAAATGACAGAGGAAAAACTAAAACTTGACCAAACTGTCAGGGACAAGCCTGACAGTAGCCCCCCTTCCTATAACGGATACCAGACGTTCTAGGAACCCCCCCCAAAAAACAGTCCAAAGTCACGGGAGGGTGGAGGGAGGACAAGGAGGTGGGCCACCAGGCCAAGTGTCCCCGCAACCAGCGGGGAAGAGTTAGGTGGGGACGGCGAGTTGAACGCAGCCGCAATTGGCGAGGCGGCTCGACCGCCGGCATGGGAGGACCCACCGGAGACGATGGTGGCGCCCTCTGCTGGCCCACCGGAGAAGATGGTGGCGCCCACTGCTGGCCCACCGGAGAAGATGGCGGTGGCGCCCTCTGCTGGCCCACCGGGGAAGATGGCGGTGGCGCCCGCTGCTGGCTCACCGGGGAGGATGGCGGTGGCGCCCTCTGCTGGCCCACCGGAGTGCATGGTGGCGGCGTCTGTTGGCTCACCGGAGAGGAGGATGGTGGCGCCCTCTGCTGCTGGCCCACCGGAGAAGAGGATGGTGGCGCCCTCTGCTGCTGGCCCACCGGAGAAGAGGATGGTGGCGCCCTCTGCTGCTGGCCCACCGGAGAAGAGGATGGTGGCGCCCTCTGCTGCTGGCCCACCGGAGAAGAGGATGGTGGCGCCCTCTGCTGCTGGCCCACCGGAGAAGAGGATGGTGGCGCCCTCTGCTGCTGGCCCACCTGAGAAGAGGATGGTGGCGCCGTCTGCTGCTGGCCCACCGGAGAGGAGGATGGTGGCGCAGTCTGCTGCTGGCCCACCGGAGAGGAGGATGGTGGCGCCGTCTGCTGCTGGCCCACCGGAGAGGAGGATGGTGGCGCCGTCTGCTGCTGGCCCACCGGAGAGGAGGATGGTGGCGCCGTCTGCTGCTGGCCCACCGGAGAGGAGGATGGTGGCGCCGTCTGCTGCTGGCCCACCGGAGAGGAGGATGGTGGCGCCGTCTGCTGCTGGCCCACCGGAGAGGAGGATGGTGGCGCCGTCTGCTGCTGGCCCACCGGAGAGGAGGATGGTGGCGCCGTTGGTTGTAGACCCACCGGAGTGCATGGTGGCGTCTGCCGGCCCACCGGACTGCATGGTGGCGTCTGCCGGACCACCGGACTGCATGGTGGCGTCTGCCGGACCACCGGACTGCATGGTGGCGTCTGCCGGACCACCGGACTGCATGGTGGCGTCTGCCGGCCCACCGGAGTGCATGGTGGCGTCTGCCGGCCCACCGGAGTGCATGGTGGCGTCTGCCGGCCCACCGGACTGCATGGTGGCGTCTGCCGGCCCACCGGACTGCATGATGGCGTCTGCCGGCCCACCGGACTGCATGGTGGCGTCTGCCGGCCCACCGGACTGCATGGTGGCGTCTGCCGGCCCACCGGACTGCATGGTGGCGTCTGCCGGCCCACCGGACTGCATGGTGGCGTCTGCCGGCCCACCGGACTGCATGGTGGCGTCTGCCGGCCCACCGGAGTGCATGGTGGCGCCGTAGGTTGCAGACCCACCGGAGATGATGGCGCCGTCTCTTGCAGACCCACTGGGGCGAGAAGTAGCTGTGCCTCCCCAGCTGCACTGCAACTCATAGCCCCTCCCCCAAGGGACGGATCCCAGACGTCCCCAGATAGGACCACAGACGACAGGGGTGGGAGGGAGAGGGCTTGAAAAGCGGTCGAACTTTTCTTCAGATTAGCCATTAAATCCAAAACTTTGTTAAGCCTCTCCGCCATGGACATCTCTGCGAGATTCGAATTTGGCTGGATCATTATGTCAGAGTTTGTAGGTGACGAACCCCAAGATGCAGAGAAGCCGGAAGGCATTGTACGAGAAAACATGATTTAATTATACACTAAGGCAAAACAACAAACGAAAGGGTAACAAAAGGCGCGCACAAGGTGGAGAACAAACTTGGCTATGAACTAAAATAGCACAGAGGCTAACTGTGGACAAGAAACCAAAAACACTTACTGTGACACGAAGGAACTAGGACATGAGCAGAGTGAAACAAAAGTAGTCAGAGCTACAACGACACGTGTTAAGACAGGTAGTAGTGACAATGATCCAGCAGTGACTGGAGGGTAGGGCAGGTATAAATAGCAGCTGGCTGATTGACACCAGGTGTGGCCAGGTGCCAATCAGCCACAGCTGAAGGGACACAGCACTCAGGGAGAAACAGGAAACAGAACCAAAATAAGAGCGTTGACAGGAAATGACAGAGGAAAAACTAAAACTTGACCAAACTGTCAGGGACAAGCCTGACAATATATATATATATATATATATATATATATATATATATATATATATATATATATATATATATATATATATATATATATATATATATATATATATATAAATAAAAGAAATACTTGAATTTCAGTGTTCATTTATTTACACCTATACACACACATAACACTCATCTACTCATTGTTGAGTTAAGGGTTGAATTGTCCATCCTTGTTCTATTTGTCACTATTTTTCTAACCATGCTGAACACCCTCACTGATGATGCATTGCTGTGTGGCGCGAAAAAAGTGCTTTCATCAAATGCACTAGATGGCAGTATTGTACTGTTTAAGAGTATCACAACATTGCTGTTTACGGCAGACGAACTGCTTTACGGTAGACAAAACGTGACTGCTGTTGTTGTGTGTTGTTGCCGCGCTGGGCGGACGTTCATGAAACTGCCTAACAATAAACCCACATAAGAAACCAAGAACTCGCCCTCGATCATTCTACAGTCATAACATGATTGGGCAGGTACGCTGTTTATTTTGTGTGCCTGAATTTCGGGAGATTTTTGGGAGAAAATTTGTCCCGGGAGGTTTTCGGGAGAGGCGCTGAATTTCGGGAGTCTCCCGGAAAATCCGGGAGGGTTGGCAAGTATGATACATTGTCAAGTTATTTTGTAATTTTTGCATTGGGTTTATTATGATAAACCATACTATTATTATAATTATTTTAAGTATAGATTATTTTTATGTCTATGAGGCAAAAGATTAGGGACACTTAAGGAAGCAGGTCTGCATCTGGGTTTTAACGTAATCAAAGAACCTCAAAAAACAAAGAGAATCAAAAAGACAGAATATCAATAAACAAATCGGATCTCGAAAAAGGTAAAAACGATAAAAACAAAGACAGGACATTATTCAGGGCCTTTTAGTTGGAAGATTCAAAAGAGTGGACTGGAAGACTGGAGTTTAAAGTAGTCTGGCTTATCTTCGAAAATATTCTGTTTAATAATTGTATTGTTATCCTTATTCAACTGTATACATCACCACCTTGTGGTTAATCATATACATTGCTGCTTCTGAATGTCACAATACATAATGACATTCATGAGCTGCATTTCCCAGTGTCGGCAGGACTCATGCAACTCCAGATTAGGACGCTACCACCAACATGCTTTGACTGTAGAACATTTTAATTCATTTACATAATACTTTCAATGAAAGCTTAAAACAGTTTGGCAAGAATTGAAAAGCAACAACAGGAGTCCTGCTATGAAAAGATTTGATAGAAAGAGGTTCTGAGGGACAAGCGGTAGAAAATGGATGGATGGATGGATGGGTTTAACGTAGGTTAAACATGTCCGGAGTCTATGGTAGTACATTGTGTATAAGTTATGGTCAAGAAGGTCAGAAATCGCCAATTTCTGTTATCCAACCCTGCACAAAAACTGTCGTCATCGCCACTGCCACTTTCTCTGCGAACCTTCACTTCCCATATGTTTCTTTATCCTGGGTTGTGGAGAAAGTGATGCCAATGCTTCCCGCAGTGTTTGCGAGTGGAGCAGCCCCATGCTGCCAAACAGGGCAATAAAACTCTTCAATTAAAAGACATGTCCAATGAGGAAGTGCAGTGCACACATAGCGCCAGCTCTGGCCACCTCAATGTTGGTACCCAACATGGTATGAGGGGCCGTTAGGGACATTATTCAGAATTACCTCTTACATACACTACTGAAATGCTCTCACATAAACAACTGAAATGTTTTTCTTTTATACACACTACTGAAACACTCTTATAAACACTACTGAAATGCTCTTACATACACTACTGAAATGCTCTCACATAAACAACTGAAATGTTTTTCTTTTATACACACTACTGAAACACTCTTATAAACACTACTGAAATGCTCTTACATACACTACTGAAATGCTCTTATAAATACTACTGAAACACTCTTATAAACACTACTGAAACACTCTTACATACACTACTGAAACACTCTTATAAACACTACTGAAATGCTCTTACATACACTACTGAAACACTCTTATAAACACTACTGAAATGCTCTTACATACACTACTGAAACACTCTTATAAACACTACTGAAATATTTTTGTCTCACGCACACACACACACGCACACACACCTGGAATTATTTTTCACTAGTATGTATAAACGGATTTCACCTGTGTGTGTGTGTGCTTTTTACACGTCCGTGTGAGAGACAACAATTTCAGTAGTATGTGTGCAAAGATTTCAGTTATGTGTATGAGCGCATCTTACCAGTGTGTATGCAAGCATTTTACCAGTGTGTGTAAGAGCATTTTACCAGTGTGTGTAAGAGCATCTTACTAGTGTGTGTGAGCGATGTTGCATTCCGGTTCCGGTCACCAATAATCCCCGCCCCTTTTCAGACAAGTTTTTTTTTTTTTTTTTTTTTTTTAAAGCCAAGTTGTTGACAAAATGTCTGCCGACAAGTACCTTAACCGAGGCGGGAGCTCCACTTCATAATTTGAAGGCTTCAGCTGAGAATATAAGAACACTTTCAATGCAACAAGGGTCGGGCTTCCGCCGTGGGTCGCCCCTGCAGGACGCGGCACCTGAGCGGCCACACAAGTGCCTTTCTCCTCCCGACAGCCAAGCAGCCTGGAGCAAATGTTACCTTGCAAGTTTACACTGCAGCATCATCAAGTGCAACGTTTCAGTTCATGGACATCGAAGCAAGAGGATGAAAAGGTAATTAGACATTATTTATTTCTAAATGATTGTTGAATCCCTCGAAATGTAAGGCGACATGGCATTGTAGTGCGCTACAATGGTAACATGTCGAAATGTGAGTCACGTCGTGGTACGTCAGTAGCTAATCAAATACTAATGATAATGGATTACAATTATTTAGCGTTTTTCTATCGACTTGATAAGGGGTCCCCAAACTACGGCCCGCGGGCCGGTTACGGTCCACCAAAGTCCAACATCTGGTCCGCTGGAAGAAAAAAAAAGTTGTATTATTATTTTCAATCTGTCTTTTCTAATCCATTTTTGGTGTCCCCTAGCCGCTCAGGCAAATCATATTGTCTAAAAATGCATTTCCCTATATGACTTATATTGTCTTGGCTGTTTTCATGTGATCTGATTGTTACATTCTTATTCCAGAGTCACCACACAGCTGCGTGACCATTTCAACAAAGACAGAATAAACAACCTCTGGATTCATGGAACTTCTCTGCACACAAATATATTAATTGGAATATTCAATCAATTTCACATAAACATATTAAATATCCTTTTTTTTTGCTCAAAAAAGGTTCCTTATGCCTCATTGGCGTTGTTTGGCCTGTTTTAGGGGGGCTCAAGCCCCCCTAAATAATTTGGGGACAATTTTTTTTTTTTTTTTTACAAATACATGCCGACATATTCATTATAAAGTGGCCCGAATATGAGTTTAAATAAATAATTATATAACTTGTCATTATTCACTCAGTTTCCCCTCACTTCATAGCGTAAGGTAGAGAGCCCCTTTAGTGCGTCGGTATCCAATCCATTCCACTTGTTCATATAGAAAATGCCCACATCACTCAAAATCCAGTCCGCATTTTCTTTGCGACCTTGCATATATATATATATATATATATATATATATATACCGTATATATATATAAGAAAAACCCAGACACCATCTTTGTAGTCATTTTTCTCCTGCGTGGACTTCCGTCTTCCTTTACAATGAGTGAAGCTGCACGAAACCTTGTGTCTGCAATTGTAAATAATTTAGTTTTTAAGTTTTGTGTTTCTGGTAGAGTCTATATAAAGTAATATACATTATCCTATTGTTAAAATAATGAAAAAAACATCATTAAATATATTTGTTTTATTGTATTGTATTTTCAGAGAGAGGAAAAACCAAGACATTTAATATCAAATGTAAAATTAATAAATACATAAAAAGAAAAAGAAAAACAATGGTTAAAAGCCATTGTCCCGGGGAGCATTTCATTTCGTCACGTGCATTTTTTTTACCGTCCCCGGGACTACGTTAATCTCAAGCCCTGGAAGTTACATTTTATTGTTTGCATTATTTGTTTCAGCATTGCACTTTGAAGATGATCCCTCAACTCTTTGACAGCTTTGGCTCTTCTTCAGATCAGCAGACGGACTCTAAGTCTTTCTTATTTACAGTATATATAAACCTTTCTCATTTCTATTCAGACTTCCATATATATTTAATTTCCTTAACGGCTTGCCATAATATATATATATATATATATATATATATATATATATATATATATATATATATATATATATATATATTTAAGCCAAATTATCCCGATCCAGATATTATTTTAATTCAAGTAACTAAGTAATATTTCCAGGGCTTTAATTTACAACCATTTTAGTCACATATGTGCCAAAGATGTAATCTGTGCAACTTCAAAATATTTGGGAACAAACAATTATTGTATTGTGAGCTAAAGTGGTGGCATTAGCCTCTATGTTGTGAATTAATAACATAAAGGCTAATGCCACCACTTTCATTGTGTTTCAGTGTATCTTGAAGGATCATGCAAGTAATTGTTTCTTGTTGATGCTGTAAACAAAATATCACTGTGCAAAGCCATGTTTGTTGTTGTACTGAACACAGATTGAAAATAAACCGACTGAAATAATAATAATAACAATGAATTATTTATAAGTCTTTGTTAGCCGTTTGTGAAGTGTTTTGCTCGTGCGCTACGTTCGCTCGCATCCTGTGCATCTCCTGGGGGCTAAGCCCCCCCTGTCCTTAAAAGCTAGTGACGCCCCTGTTATGCCTTATTATTTATATACTTTTCAATGCTTCTTGTAGTCAGACAATATATATTGTTTGTCTAAAATTATAGTTTAAGTTAATGTGTTATAAATACAATAATCATAAGACAAAAAAATTGTGTAGCACAAACATTTGGGACAAGTTTGGGGAGATTTTGACAAAGTGTGTGTGATGGTGGGGGCTGGATGACATTACTCGTCAGAACATAAAATAACTTAAAAACCTCAACGGTAGAAACATAAATGTTTACAGCACAAACATATTGCAGTGTTATTTTGATATTTGCAATAATAAAGTGGGCAACTTCATATATGTCTGTATAACAGGTTCCTTATTTATTTATTTTTTACAAAATGTTAATTTGCAGAATACACTGCACAAGAGAAGAAAACATTTTAACAAACCTTATATATCACATATTGTTCACTGAATAAAGTGCAGAATTGAAGTGAAAATGTCTATTCCATAGTTGCCATCATTTTCAAGTGGGTTCACTTGTTGAAAAATGTTCATTGTTGTCTCATTAATGTTTACCGTATTTTCCGCACCATAAGGCGCCCTGGGTTAAAAGCCGCGCCTTCAATGAACGGCATATTTCAAAACTTTGTCCACCTATAAGCCGCCCGGTGTTGTAAGCCGCATCTAACTGCGCTAAAGGAATGTCAAAAAAAACAGTCAGATAGGTCAGTCAAACTTTAATAATATATTAAAAACCAGCGTTCTAACAACTCTGTTCACTCCCAAAATGTACGCAAATGTGCAATCACAAACATAGTAAAATTCAAAATAGTGCAGAGCAATAGCAACATAATGTTGCTCGAACGTTAATGTCACAACACACAAAATAAACATAACGCTCACTTTCTGAAGTTATTCTTCATTCATAAATCCCTCGAATTATTCTCCTTCGTTGTCCGAATTGAAAAGTTGGGCGAATGTGGGATCCAAAATGTCGTCTGGCGCTGTCTCCCTGTCTTAGTGAAGGTGTGTTCGCCTTCTGTCATCCACTGTTCCCACGCAGTTAGCAGTCTAGCTTCGAATGCCCTGTTGACACCAATATCTAGCGGCTGGAGGTCTTTTGTCAATCCACCCGGAATGACGGCGAGTATTGAATTAAGCGCGTAAGCGTGTCTCTTAATGTGATGTTATGAGCTAGCAAATATAACAACTACACTACCCAGCATGCAACGATAGTGACGAGCATGCGCGGTAGCCCTGAGAAGCGTTGTTGTATGTGCTGGCAGTTAGAATGTGGTTATGAGCACGCTGTGAGTAAACGTTGAGAACTCAGTTAACACGCCTCGTCTGCATTATTTATAATTAGACAGACAACACACTTAATAGGAGCCATTTTGGGGTCTTTACATAAACACACAAATGGAAATGAAACGTCACATATCCCAGCATGCACCGCGCGCTTCTTCTACGGGGAAAAAAGATGGCGGCTGTTTACCGAAGTTGCGAGACCGAAACTTTATGAAAATGAATCTTAATATTTATCCATATATAAAGCGCACCGGGTTATAAGGCGCACTGTCAGCTTTTGAGAAAATGTGTGGTTTTTAGGTGCGCCTTATAGTGCGGAAAATACGGTACATCTATGTCTGGAATTACACACCGACAAGTATTGAAAGCATATGAATAATAAGACATAAGGAACCTTTCTGAGCCAAAAAAGGTTGTTTTCAACAGACTGTTGAAAATAATAATCACAATGTTTCTATGTGAAATTGATTGAATATTCCAATTAATATATTTGTGTGCAGAGAAGTTCCATGAATCCAGAGGTTCTTTATTCTGTCCTTGTTGAAATGGTCACGCAGCTGTGTGGTGACTCTGGAATAAGAATGTAACAATCAGATCACATGAAAACAGCCAAGACAATATAAGTCATACAGGGAAATGCATTTTTGTACAATATGATTTGCCTGAGCGGCTAGGGGACACCAAAAAATGGATTAGAAAAGACAGATTGAAAATAATAATACAACTTTTTTTTTTTCCAGCGGACCAGATGTTGGACTTTGGTGGACCGTAACCGGCCCGCGGGCCGTAGTTTGGGGACCCCTTATCAAGTCGATAGAAAAACGCTAAATAATTGTAATCCATTATCATTAGTATTTGATTAGCTACTGACGTACCACGACGTGACTCACATTTCGACATGTTACCATTGTAGTGCACTACAATGCCATGGCGCCTTACATTTCGAGGGATTCAACAATCATTTAGAAATAAATAATGTCTAATTACCTTTTCCTCCTCTTGCTTCGATGTCCATGAACTGAAACGTTGCACTTGATGATGCTGCAGTGTAAACTCGCAAGGTAACATTTGCTCCAGGCTGCTTGGCTGTCGGGAGGAGAAAGGCACCTGTGTGGCCGCTCAGGTGCCGCGTCCTGCAGGGGCGATCCACGGCGGCAGCCCGACCCCTTGTTGCATTGAAAGTGTTCTTATATTCTCCGCTGAAGCCCTCAAATTATGAAGTGGAGCTCCCGCCTCGGTTAAGGTACTTGTCGGCAGACATTTTGTCAACAACTTGGCTTTAAAAAAAAAAAAAAAAAAAAAAAACTTGTCTGAAAAGGAGCGGGGATTATTGGTGACCGGAACCGGAATGCAACATCGCTCACACACACTAGTAAGATGCTCTTACACACACTGGTAAAATGCTCTTACACACACTGGTAAAATGCTTGCATACACACTGGTAAGATGCGCTCATACACATAACTGAAATCTTTGCACACATACTACTGAAATTGTTGTCTCTCACACGGACGTGTAAAAAGCACACACACACACAGGTGAAATCCGTTTATACATACTAGTGAAAAATAATTCCAGGTGTGTGTGCGTGTGTGTGTGTGCGTGAGACAAAAACATTTCAGTAGTGTTCATAAGAGTGTTTCAGTAGTGTATGTAAGAATGTTTCAGTAGTGTTTATAAGAGTGTTTCAGTAGTGTATGTAAGAATGTTTCAGTAGTGTTTATAAGAGTGTTTCAGTAGTGTATGTAAGAATGTTTCAGTAGTGTTTACAAGAGTGTTTCAGTAGTGTTTATAAGAGTGTTTCAGTAGTATATGTAAGAGCATTTCAGTAGTGTTTATAAGAGTGTTTCAGTAGTGTATGTAAGAGCATTTCAGTAGTGTTTATAAGAGTGTTTCAGTAGTGTATGTAAGAGCATTTCAGTAGTGTTTATAAGAGTGTTTCAGTAGTGTATGTAAGAGTGTTTCAGTAGTGTTTATAAGAGTGTTTCAGTAGTATTTATAAGAGCATTTCAGTAGTGTATGTAAGAGCATTTCAGTAGTGTTTATAAGAGTGTTTCAGTAGTGTGTATAAAAGAAAAACATTTCAGTTGTTTATGTGAGAGATTTCAGTAGTGTATGTAAGAGCATTTCAGTAGTGTTTATAAGAGTGTTTCAGTAGTGTGTATAAAAGAAAAAGATTTCAGTTGTTTATGTGAGAGCATTTCAGTAGTGTATGTAAGAGGTAATTCTGAATAATGTCCCTAACGGCCCCTCATAACATGGCGCCCTAAAATCACGTGAGGGCTTTTGACCAATCATTTAGGACAGACCTGGGCATTCGGCGGCCCTTTGTGCGTCCCTGTCCAACCCCCGTGAGGCCAATCATAAATTACAAAATACATTTTAAAAAGTATCTATGTCGAGTGTGCAATACAACGGTGCTGCTTTTGTTTTGAAAAGCGTTATTTGTATTACTTCCGTGTGGACGTATGCGCGTGTGTGATTGTGAGTGAATGTGAACAGCGGCAATCACAAATTACAAAATACATTTTAAAAAACATCTATGTCGTGCGTGCAATACAACTGTGCTGCTTTTATTTTGAAAATTGTTACTTATGGACGTATGTCCGGATGTAACCTGTGAGTGAAGGTGCACAGCGACAAGTGATGCCCGGTTACCACCGAGATGTCAGCTCACGCTAAAAAAAGAAAAGTTGATGACGAATGGCGTGTTTCCATCAAGACATGGACTGCCAAGTATTTCTTTACAGAAATTAAAGGTAAAGCCGTGTGCTTAATTTGTGGTACGCAGGTTGCTGTGTTTAAAGAATATAATTTGAATCACCACTACACGACGAAGCATGAGGAAAAATACCGGAATCTGTCTGATGAAGCGCGCGCAAGGGAGGCTGATGCGTTGATGGTAAAACTGCAAACCCAACAAGGACTTTTTGCCATATTTCACACCCCCAGAGATGCAGCCGTCAGGACAAGTTTCGTAATTTCTCACAAAATCGCCAGAAAAGGTAAGGCGTTTTCTGACGGAGAGTTTATTAAAGGGGAACATTATCACCAGACCTACCGTATTTTCCGCACTATAAGGCGCACCGGATTATTAGCCGCACCTTCTATGAATTACATATTTCATAATTTTGTCCACCAATAAGCCGCCCCGGACTAAAAGCCGCGCCTACGCTGCGCTAAAGTGAATGTCAAAAAAACGCTGCGCTAAAGTGAATGTCAAAAAAACAGTCAGATAGTTCAGTCAAACTTTAATAATATATTGAAAACCAGCGTTCTAACAACTCTGTCCCAAAATGTACGCAAATGTGCAATCACAAACATAGTAAAATTCAAAATGGTGTAGAGCAATAAATAGCAACATAATGTTGCTCGAACGTTAATGTCACAACACACAAAATAAACATAGCGCTCACCTTCTGAAGTTATTCTTCATTCGTAAATCCTTCGAATTCTTCGTCTTCGGTGTCCGAATTGAAAAGTTGCGCAAGCGTGGGATCCAAAAATGGCCGGCTCCGCCTCGTCGAAGTCATCGGATTCAGTGTCGCTGTTGTTGTGCAGCAGTTCTGTGAATCCTGCCTTCCGGAAAGCTCGGACCACAGTTGTGACCGAAACTATCTGCCCAGGCATTTACGATCCACTGGCAGATGTTGGCGTATGTCGACCGGCGCTATCTGCCCGTCTTAGTGAAGGTGTGTTCGCCTTCGGAGCTGTGTGAAAAAAGCCACCCGGCCTCTTCGCGTAAACTTCCCTTAACCACTCGCTCATCTTTTCTTCATCCATCCATCCCTTCGAGTTAGCTTTTATGATGACGCCGGCTGGAAAGGTCTCTTTTGGATGGGTGGAAGTTAGCATGGCAAGCTAGAACCACAGTGAAGGATGACTCCTCATTCCCTGTGGTGCGAATATTCACCGTACGTGCTCCCGTTCCACAGTGCAGTTCACAGGAATATCAGTTGCTGTGAAATACGGTAGTAATCCGTGTGCGGATGGAGAGATTGCGTCTTTTTATGATCCGGATCCTTGTCGCGTAGTAGGAGCCATTTTGTGGTCTTTACAGATGTAAACAGGAAATGAAACGTACGGTGATATCCGCGCGTTTTTTCTTCTTCTTCCGGGGGCGGGTGAAGCGCTTCCTGTTCTATGGGGGCGGGTGCTTTCCTTGGCGGTTGCTTGCGTAGAAGAAGAAGCGCTTCCTGTTCTACCGGGAAAAAAGATGGCGGCTGTTTACCGAAGTTGCGAGATCGAAACTTTATGAAAATTAATCGTAATAAAGCGCACCGGGTTATAAGGCGCACTGTTAGCTTTTGAGAAAATTTGTGGTTTTTAGGTGCGCCTTATAGTGCGGAAAATACGGTATGTAAGCATCAATATATACCTTGATGTTGCAGAAAAAAGACCATTTTTTTTTTTAACCGATTTCCGAACTCTAAATGGGTGAATTTTGGCGAACAACGTGACGTCACATCGGGAAGCAATCCGCCATTTTCTCAAACACATTACAAACACCGAGTCAAATCAGCTCTGTTATTTTCCATTTTTTCGACTGTTTTCCGTACCTTGGAGACATCATGCCTCGTCGGTGTGTTGTCGGAGGGTGTAACAACACTAACAGGGACGGATTCAAGTTGCACCAGTGGCCCAAAGATGCGAAAGTGGCAAGAAATTGGACGTTTGTTCTGCACACTTTACCGACGAAAGCTATGCTACGACAGAGATGACAAGAATGTGTGGATATCCTGCGACAATCAAAGCAGATGCATTTCCAACTGGACTGGACAGATCAGCTTTCAGGAAAAGAGCGCGGATGAGGGTATGTCTACAGAATATATTAATTGATGAAAACTGGGCTGTCTGCACTCTCAAAGTGCATGTTGTTGCCAAATGTATTTCATATGCTGTAAACCTAGTTCATAGTTGTTAGTTTCCTTTAATGCCAAACAAACACATACCAATCGTTGGTTAGAAGGCGATCGCCGAATTCGTCCTCGCTTTCTCCCGTGTCGCTGGCTGTCGTGTCGTTTTCGCTTGCATACGGTTCAAACCGATATGGCTCAATAGCTTCAGTTTCTTCTTCAATTTCGTTTTCGCTACCTGCCTCCACACTACAACCATCCGTTTCAATACATGCGTAATCTGTTGAATCGCTTAAGCCGCTGAAATCCAAGTCTGAATCCGAGTTAATGTCGCTATACCTTGCTGTTCTATGCGCCATGTTTGTTTGTATTGGCATCACTATGTGACGTCACAGGAAAATGGACGGGTGTTTATAACGATGGTTAAAATCAGGCACTTTGAAGCTTTTTTTAGGGATATTGCATGATGGGTAAAATTTTGAAAAAAACTTCGAAAAATAAAATAAGCCACTGGGAACTGATTTTTAATGGTTTTAACCCTTCTGAAAATTTGATAATGTTCCCCTTTAAGGAGTGCTTATTGGACTCTGTTGCGCTGATATGCCCGGAAACTTGGAGCTTCAGCTGAAGAACAGAACGGCCGACTTTGACTGTTTTTCGCTGGCTTTGGATGAGAGCTGCGATGTACGTGACACCGCCCAGCTGCTCATCTTCTTACGTGGGATAACTGCAAACTTTCAAATCACGGAGGAGCTGGCAGTCATGCAGTCAATTAAAGGGACAACCACAGGTAATGACTTGTTCACATAGGTAAATGCGTGTTTGGACATGTTAGGACTGAAATGGGACAAGCTGGCAGGTGTGACAACAGATTGTTGTCCAAATCTGACGGGGACAAATGTTGGACTTTTAAAGAGGATGCAGGATAAACTTTAAATTAACCCTGTGCAGAAATTGACATTTTTGCATTGTATTATACATCAGGAAGTGTAGTGTAAGACAGTGTAAAAAATAAAACCATCAAAAGCAATCTGATTTTGTATAAAGTTAAGTTAGGTTAAATGAAATTATTATTATTATTATTATTATTTATCTTACGGTATATCAAAAATAATATTGAGCGAAATTTAATTGAAATATTGTCGATGTGGCCCTCCAGCAGGTAAAAATTAATTGCCCACCCCTGATTTAGGAGATGGTCTGAAAACTGAGTTGTCCATACTCTCTGTGCACAGCTCTGGGCTGTCTTCCCTCGATCGGAGTTTTCAAAAGGTGCTGGCACACCAAATGTAGTTGTTAACTTCCTTGGCACAAACCAAAAATACAACATTTTCCACCACTTCTTCATTAGTTTGTTTCAACTTTTTGTAGGTATATGGCATGGGCATAGGAGGAGCTTATTTATTTTCAATGAAGATCCTAATAAAGGTGCACAAATCAAGGATTTAATATTAACCCGTCACTCTTTCCGTCACTGTTGAGTATATGTCAATGTGAAACAATCTGTACATTCATAACGCAGAAACTGGTAATATTTTGTCTGTTTGTCCTTAGTGAATGTCTGCACTCTTTTGAGGGCTGTTTAAAGTACATTATGGAATAAAGAAATAAAACATCTTTCTCACTATAGTCGAGCTAAAATTGTTCCAGAAATCACCATTAATGCCTTTTCTGGATTTGTTCACTGCAAACTATTTGCCTCTTGTGGAGATTATATTTCTAGAAATGTCCCTAGTTTTAAAAGCTTCCTTATTATTAGTCTTTGGATTTACATCATAATCTTAAAATTAGCATAAACAATTATATTTTGTCTATTCCAGTTCAAAAATGTTAAAATTAAGAAAATAACTATTGAAATAGGATATTTTGATTTTCCCCACATAGAAAATCTTGTTTAAAGATTCTGCAACATCCAGAGGATGCTTAATTTAAGAATTACAAGTTGAACAATGCTTCCATCCATCCATTCAGTTTCTACCGCTTGTCCCTTTCGGGGTCACGAGGGGTGCTGGAGCCTATCTCAGCTGCATGCAGGCGGTCGGCGGGGTACAACCTGGACAAGTCGCCACCTCATCGCAGGGCCAACACAGATAGACAGACAACATTCACACTCACATTCACACACTAGGGCCAATTTAGTGTTGCCAATCAACCTATCCCCAGGTGCATGTCTTTGGAGGTGGGAGGAAGCCGGAGTACCCGGAGGGAACCCACGCAGTCACGGGGAGAACATGCAAACTCCACACAGAAAGATCCCGAGCCCGGGATTGAACTCAGGACCTTCGTATTGTGAGGCACATGCACTAACCCCTGTTGCACCGTGCTGCCTTGACTTTACACCATAAACAATTATATTTTGTCTAACATTTCAAAAATGGCCCGGGAAAGCCTCGGGATCCTCCGGCAGGAGCTGGACGAAGTGGCAGGGGAGAGGGAAATCTGGGGTTCATTGCTTAGGCTGCTGCCCCCGCGACCCGACCTCGGATAAGCGGAAGAAAATGGATGGACAGTTTTAAAATGTTAAAATTAAGAAAATAACTACAATAATAATCGAAATGGGATAGTCCCCTACATAGAAAATCTTGTTTAAAGATTCTGCAACATCCCGAGGATGCTTAATTTTAAGAATTGCTTGTTTTACTAATAAAATATGTGTTTACAGTATACCTTAAAGGTCCGGCTAGTTTCTAGGTTCAAGGTTCAAGGTTTTATTCGTCACATGCAGAGCAGAATACACCAAAGTGAAATACTTTTTTCATGCTCTTCAGATATTGCGTACAGTGGGATCCAAACACTAGTTGCAGAATCTAATACACTAAATACAAAAAATACAAACATTTGAATAGCTCTGATGTACATTAATTACAAGACAGTAAGTTGCACAATAAGTCACAGTAGTTATGGTAGAAGTATCAGTACAAGTAGAAGTACAGTAGTCAAATACAGTACCAGTGCAATATCAAATAGTATAACAGTATATACAGTATAGGAAGCAACAAATATTAAAGTGTCTACAGTTTTTTGGCAGTTGAGTAGTGACCGTAGTATGAACAGAGGTAATGGAACAGTATGACTTCTTTATACTCTTGTTTTTACATTATTTACAGTCATTGAATGAAGAGTATTGTAGTCCAGTATTTACAGTGGTAAGTAAAGTGATTCTTGTGCGTGCGGTTTTGTGCAATTGTGATTTAGAGATACAAATCCTAATTTAAGATGTTTTATCAAGTAAAATGAACTACAGCATTCACTAGATTTTAGTATTTCTATCCAAAAATCTAGTCTTTTTTTTATTTTATTTTGTCAGCTTTGTCTGCAGTGTTTAATAAATGCATGTAATGAATGTATACACTAAATGTCAGAGAATGATATGCCTATTATAGGTTTTACACATCTTAACCTAATTAAACCTTCTGTGTGACAGGAAGTGTTCTCTCCTCTTCCTCCTGTCATCTTTATGCACTCTGCAAATAATGGAGCTGGCACTGTAGCTACAACACAGTCTGCACTTATATCGAAGCATGGCCATGACACCTAAAAGGATGTGTGTTGTTGTTTTTTAAGTGTATTTAAAATCAACTATTTTTAGAGGTGGCATTTCCATGGGGGGTATTTAAGGCGAGAAGAGTCGCTGCTTGCTGATCAAATTAATCCAACGTCAAGTTCCGCGTGTTTAATTGTCACATATCAGCCTGCACGAGCGCCGTGACGACGTCCACGCTCGAGTGACCAGCGTGCAGTGTGGGATGTTTATGATGTAGCTGCTGGTCTGAGAGCAGCGTGTAATTCTGCAGGGTTTCCAAGCTGCGCTGCACCGGCCTACTCACCAGCTCCTCGCTGCGACATTTGCAATGCTGCCCAGGGCTTCCGCTCACAATCCACGGGCCGATCCCCCCCGCCACCACCACCCTTCCCCAAAAAAAAGGCGATGGAGCAAAAATATGCAATTTGGCTGCAGAGGCTACTCACTCCTCCTCCCCCCGATCGCTCATCTGGGGGTGAAATCGGCGCTGCTTCAACCGCTGCTCTCACACGCAATGATAGCATGACAGCACAGCTAGCGCGTCCGTGCTGGCATCGCCGAGTACGCTCGTACTGCGTCCTGGGCTGCGTGACTGCGTCCATAGGCGGAGGAGGGAGGGGGAGCCGCGGGGAGGTGCCCCCCCCCCCCTCCACACACACACACACACACGCCAATATTGGAGACTGACGCATTTGTCACTTTGTTTAAAATTAAATATTTAACACTGCTTTAATTCATCGTTAGATCCATCAAGTCCCTGGCCCACCTCCCCCTGGCTGCATGGATCTTTGAATTGTTGTATAAGGGCCGTTGCTTTAACCTACCCACGCTATTTTCCACATCTTCTATCATACTTGCCAACCTTGAGACCTCCGATTTCGGGAGGTGGGGGGCGGGGGGCGTGGGCGGGGGTGAGGTGGGGGCGTGGTTGGAGGCGGGGGCGTGGTTGGGGGCGGAGTTAAGAGGGGAGGAGTATATTTACAGCTAGAATTCACCAAGTAAGGGGGCGACTTGTCCAGGGTGTACCCCGCCTTCCGCCCGATTGTAGCTGAGATAGGCTCCAGCACCCCCCCGCGACCCCAAAGGGAATAAGCGGTAGAAAATGGATGGAAGTATTGGGCAGCACGGTGGAAGAGGGGTTAGTGCGTCTGCCTCACCAGGGGCGCCGCTAGGGATTTTGGGCCCCATGAAAATATTTTTTACAGGGCCCCCAACACAGTGTCATTATTTTTTCTGTATTATAATTTCATCATCATTAGGGGCCTCTCTGGGCCCCCCTCCATCATGGGCCCCTAGAATCCGTCTCCTTTACCCCCCCTTTTCGGCGCCCCTGTGCCTCACAATACGAAAGTCCTTCTTCTTTTCGTGTCTTTGAAGCATGTGGTTATATGACAGTTTCCCATTTCTTTACACAGTCTTTTACATTGTCCTGAGTAGTCGTGAGTTCAATCTCGGGATCTTTCTGTGTGGAGTTTGCATGTTCTCTCTGTGACTGCGTGGGTTCCCTCCGGGTACTCCAGCTTCCTCCCACCTCCAAAAACATGCACCTGGGGATAGGTTGATTGGCAACACTAAATTGGCCCTAGTGTGTGAATGTGAGTGTGAACGTTGTCTGTCTATCTGTGTTGGCCCTGCGATGAGGTGGCGACTTGTCCAGGGTGTGCGCCGCCTTCCGCCCGATTGTAGCTGAGATAGGCTCGAGCGCCCCCTGCGACCCCAAAGGGAATAAGCGGTAGAAAAATGGATGGATGGATGGATGGGCTTCTGAGAGCTTCAAAAGGTAATGAATAAAAGTTGTTGATAAACACGCAATTATTTTAATAATTAAATATGGTCCTTTTAAATGAATTATTATGATAATTTAAAATAAATCATTTAAAATATGTTTATTTTAATGTATAATTCTATGGCTGGATGTAATAAGAGTCAGAAAAAATACAAATAAAAATACAATTCATTTTAATGATTTTAGCAAAATATAGTAAAAATGTATTTAGTTTTGTTTTTTTTAATTAATAAATATATTTATTTTTAGGTAAGATAAACATAATAATACAATTTATCTCTAGTCTGGATGATTTAGTTCTTGTCATCCTGTTGTCCTCCCGTCTCTTCCCCGAGGATGGCTCCATGAGCTGGGCAAACGCCTGGAGATGCCCTCCGTCAACAACACGGTCGGCGGCCCGTCGGTGCGCAGCTCGTACATCGCCGCCCTCTACTTTACCCTCAGCAGCCTGACCAGCGTCAGCTTTGGCAACGTGTGCGCCAACACGGACGCCGAGAAGATCTTCTCCATCTGCACAAGGCTAGAGGTGCATGCAGCATACCCCTTCCCCTTCGAGCTTTTCTGGATGAAATGAAATTATTTTTTCCAATCATTTTGGAACTTGCAAGCGTATTTCTTCTTCTTACTCGTCATCGTCGCCATGTCTCTTCTTCGTTCTTCTGCTTCGTCTCCTTCTTGTTGTGTGTGCAGTTGTGCACTGAGCTCCAAAAGCCGTATATGTTATTGTAGAGTCCCGGAAGAGTTAGTGCTGCAAGGGATTCTGGGTATTTGTTCTGTTGTGTTTATGTTGTGTTACGGTGCGGATGTTCTCCCGAAATGTGTTTGTCATTCTTGTTTGGTGTGGGTTCACAGTGTGGTGCATATTTGTGACAGTGTTAAAGTTGTTTATACAGCCACCGTCAGTGTGACCTGTATGACTGTTGACCAATTATGCCTTGCATTATCATTAAACCAGTTAAAAAAAACCTACAACGTGTCAGCATTTCTTGACATCTAGGAGTAAAGACCATTGTTAAACCCATCCGACGCTACGTTTTATGTGACTGGGCCAGTACACTATTTATATGGAGGAAAAGTGGACACCTGAACAGCATGTGGCTGTTAAGGGGTGAAGGTTTCAAGTGAGAGAGTACGTTAAAGGTGGTGTCTTTAAGGCACGCCCCCAATATTGTTTTCCGGGTGGAAATTGGGAGAAATTCGGGAGAATAGTTGCCCCGGGAGATAGTCGGGAGGGGCACTGAAATTCGAGTCTCCCGGGAAAATCGGGAGGGTTGGCAAGTATGGGGGGGTCGCAGCTCACTGCGGGGTCGTTCTCCCGGGATGCAGAACGGACATCTCCGGAAAAAGCGTGAAGGTAGGAGTATGATTTATTGTCATAAATCCTACACATTACCAAAAGACAGGAACCAAACAAAAGGAAAGCGTGCCGTTCGCACGAGAAGCTAAAGAACCAAAAGTTAGCACTGGAATCATGAACTACAAGCCAAGAAACAAGAAATCAACCTACGTGTTGCATACAGCAAACAATGACGCCAGACTGAGCGTGGTGAGCAAGGTGAATAAAATAGCTCTCTGATTAGTGGTTGACAGCAGCTGAGCGTGGGACCACTAACCAGAGGCAGGTGAACCCAATTAATCCCCATGGTGACCAAAATAAACCCAGGAGTGCACACAACAGGAACTTAAGGAATCCAAAACTAACAGAACATCACTAACCAAAACATGATCTGGACCACGGATCATGACATTTCCTCAAGAATTGGTTCAAGAATGGTATTCATTTAATGAGTCAGCTTTTTACGGCGCCCCTAAAGGGACATGGATGTTTTGCGAGATCTCACAATACTAAAATAGAAATCAATAAACTTCTCCCACGGATGATGGGTAGACTCCTCCATCGCTTTGTCTGTTTTACTTTCGGTTCACTGACATAGGAAAAAAACATTTTGCGAAATCTCGCAAAACATTTTTTTCCCTCCATGTCCCTTTAGGGGCTCCGTAGCTTTTCAATAAGGAAGGTCAACTTTTGAATTACCAAGAATTTATCAACCATTTTAAGATCCCTATGACTTCCAAACAATTGCCATTGTATTTGATGCCATTCCATCAGGTGTTGTTATGTTGAACAGGGCTTATTCATTTCCTCTGCGTCCTGGGCATGACGCTAAAGTGCATCCGGCAGTGGAGGCTCCTCTAAGGGGTCTTGGGGCACTAGGAGGTTAACCCCTTTACTACTGTTACCCCAGGTGGCCCTTGGCAAAGGCCTAGTACATGACTGCCCCCTAGCCAGGGATACGGTGAAGACCTCAACGGCAGAGCAGGCGGAAGACGGTAGATGTAAGAACCACCACAACGGCTGCGATGGCGGAAGAATGCACCCCCACATCCATGTGGGCCCAGTTATGGGGAAATAACAACCCAAGACCTCAACGGTGGAACAGACGGAGGATGATTGCTAACCCTATGGAGCGTCACAATGGCTGGGATGGCGGATGAAGGCTGCAGCAGAAAAGGGTCCCCAGTCGTCTTGGACTCCATGCCACTGGACCCTGACCCGGATCTGTCAAGGATCGTGTGGTGACTGTCTGTGCACCAGTCTCCCAAACAAAGTCACGCACAGGCATCCTCCATAAAGGGATACCACCCTACCAGGTGGATCGTCATATTCGCTTCGAGTGACCGCCGATGATGACTCATTTCCTCTTTCTGCTGTAACAACTGTGAATGATCCACTTGACACTCCTGTGGGGAAACTTTGTTTTTATCAGAAAAATAGCAGAAAAATCCGCAGCTTATTCCAAAATGATTGTGTTTGTCTCCTATGTAATTGCGCTCTGGAATAATGTTGTGAATGACATCTGCTGGGTCAAAACGTGGTCCCTTCCTAACAGGTATTTACTTACCAACAAATTCAAAGAGATTTCTTTCAAAATCATTCACCGTTATTACCCTGTAAAGACTGTGATGGTTAGATACAAGAAGGACATTGATGTTCCCTGCACCTTATGTAACATGCATCCAGAGACTGTTTACCACCTGTTTTAGACTTGTGAAAGCACTCGATCACTATGGCAGAGCATCTGTCCTTTCATCCTGGACAATATTCATGACAAATGTGTGCTTTGTTTTAAAGATGTGCTATTTGGATTTACACTGATTGAAAAAATTAAAATAATAATAATTTTACCTTTGCATCCTCATTATACTATTGGCTAAGTTTTATATTCAAAAATCTAAGTTTCTCAATACCCGACCTGTTTTTTGTGCCTTTAAAAAAGAATTAGAACTCTACTTTAAAACACTCTCTACCTCTAACAACCAAAAAGCTGTGAAAACTATGATGCTGTGTTCCAAATTTAAATTATTTACGGAACTTGTGTGAGCCTATGGCTTGACACTTTGTTACATATATATATATATATATATATATATATATATATATATATATATATATATACGTATATGTATATATTGCATTCTATTTTAGTTATTTTATTGAGTTTACAACCCCCTGGCGCTCTTTTGTACTGTTTCTGTACTTAAAAAAAAAAATTAAAATAAAAAAGTAAACATGGCTCCGGTTTTAAAGATTTGCTATTTGGATTTAACCAGTATAAGAAAAAATTTGAAAATGTATTTTACCTTTGCAACCTCATTATACTATTGACTAAGTTTTATATTCATAAGTTTCTCAATACCCGACCTGTTTTTTGTGCCTTTAAAAAAGAATTACAACTTTACTTTAAAACGATTTCTACCTCTAACAACCAAAAAGCTGTGAAAACTATGATGCTGTGTTCCAAATTTGGATTATTTACAAAACTTGTGTGAGCCTATGCCTTTACACTTTGTTACATATATATATTTTGCATTCTACATTAGTTAGTTTATTGAGTTTCCAATCCCTTGGTGCTGTTTTGTACTGTTATTATACTTGTTTTGGTTATTATTGTTTCGTTGCTTGTTTGTAAATGTTGAATATTATAAATAAAGGTTTATAAAAAAAATGTAAAAAGTAAACATGGCTCCAACTCTAGTAGGTCTCAGTTGTGGCGCATTTGTGGCAATTTCAAGGATTTTTGTGCAATCAAAGCCCACATTTTCTGAGCGGAATTCTTGCGTGTAGAATATTAGGAAGGAAGAGAGCAAGAATTTTGACAACCAGCAAGGAAGATTAATCTAAGTGTATCCTGTTTTAATTTTGGTTTGTTTCCTGGTATGTAAAATAATGCTAAAAAAAAATAACCACAATATAGCAAAGTGTTTTACCCTAATTGATTGGGTTATTTTGTTCGAAGAAACCTTTAGTTTTGATGTGCATGCCTGTGTGGGTCTAAAACACCACAATATAAGGTTTTATGTAGGTTATAAGGTTTTATTCATCTCTCTGTTTACAGATGTGTTTCCCGCCAATGTTTTACTCATTTCTACGACCATGGCTGGTCTGACACACCAGGCACTGTTTTCAAAAATCATATAGCACATAGCATCATTGGTTTAATTAAAACAGCTAATCCCTTAGCTTTGTTTACACATTTTTTTACTAATAATTAGGGATATATACCGAGTACCGGTATATTTTGGTACCTGTTCTTATTTGGCTCGGTCCAGGAGGCCCATTAGGTTTCTGGACAAATGATACGGCTATCGATATTTCATTTAGCTGATCGTCGGAATGATGACACGCTGTCACATTCACTTCAGGTATTGCTTCTTTGCGTAAAAAAAACGACACAGGTACGATCTGATAATCAGCTTGGTATAATCACAAATAAGGAAGCAATACCACACAAAAGTCTCTCACTCACGATCAGCTGTCCTTCTAGCGATCAAGTAATCCACAGGCCAATATTAAGCCACTCAAAAAAGTGAAAATTTAAGTAATATAATAATTCACAAAGTTCCTCAGAAGCAAGATAACATCTGCTGACAGGTCTGTAGTCGTCAGAGGTGTGGACTCGAGTCACATGACTTGGACTCGAGTCAGACTCGAGTCATGAATTTGATGACTTTAGACTCGACTTGACAAAATGTAAAAAGACTTGCAACTCGACTTAGACTTTAACATCAATGACTTGTGACTTCACTTGGACTTGAGCCTTTTGAATTGACATGACTTGACATGACTTGCTACTTTCCCCAAAACCCAAAGATGAAAAAGTTATTCGGGAGCGCTCCGTATTTTTCATTGTGTACTTGTCTATCAGCGTTGCGTGTGTCAGCTGGTGTGGTCTCAGTACAACAGCCAAACAAATTAGATCTACTTTGTTTTCATCACACAGCATTCATCCAATCAAATTGCAGGACAACCAAAGAAGAAGACATGTCCAAACCACACGCCAGTGAACAAAAAATGATACCTAAAATAATTTTGTTTGGGTATAAAAATTACGAGGTGGTCAACACAAAACGGTTTGCAGTATGCAACACATGCGGTTCGAAAATTACTGATGGAGAGGCAACAACTTCCAACTTCGTCCGGCATTTGAAGTTGCACAAAGAACGGTAAGTTTTGAATGAAAGATAACGTTTATTGGCTAAGTAACGTGACTTTTATTTGCTGTGTAGTTAAATCAGTGAGGCTGTAAACTCACTGCTAACGTTATAACGTTATTGCAAACACGGGAATCTGTTGCAGTTCACTACCTTATTCATAATTTTTGTTCAGTGATTTTTTTAAGCAGGGTTACGTTAGTCAATATATCACACGTAACGTTAGACGGCGGTCAGCAGCACCGCGTATTTTAGCCACCTAAAAAAAGACAAAAATAGTAAAATAAAGGTCAGTTAAAACGTATACTATATTATGAATATGAGTACCGTTTTAGCTAGCTTGCTGACATACTGTTGGTTGTTTACCTCAGTGGTCCCCAACCACCGGGCCGCGGCCCGGTACTGGTCCGTGGATCGATTGGTATCGGGCCGCACAAGAAATATATATATATTTTTTTCTTTTTTTAATTAAATCAACATAAAAAACACAAGATACACTTACAAGTAGTGCACCAACCCAAAACAACTCTCTCCCCCCTTTTGTTCTGGGCATTGAACATGAAGACTCTTCCTTCACTGTTCCGAGTGGCCATGAGAGTCTTGGCAGTGCCTGCCTCCAGTGCTCCAGTGGAGCGAGTTTTCAGCCATGGTGGCATCATACTACGCCCCCATCGTGCACAAATGACTGACAGACTCTTGGCTAATTAGGTCTTTTGCAAATGCAATGCAGCATAGGGCCCTGACATATAAAAAGTACAACTTTTTTGTTATGTTCACGTATATGTCATGTTTTTTCAATATTAACACTTTTGTACAAATAAGTACATTTGCACTTTATTTTTCAATGTGTTTGTTCTGTAAAGGAATGAGTTAATGTTTAAAATGACTGGTTAATAGTGCTATTATAAAGTGCAATGTCAGCACAATTTTCTTTCCTGCAATTTAAAATGCACTTGTTTTAATAAATAAATACAGCGTTTGAAAAGCATACACAATCTGTGTTAATATATTAGTCTGTGGTTAAAAGGACTTGAAAGGACTCGAAACTCAAAATGCAGGACTTAGGACTTGACTTGAGACTTTCCAGTCTTGACTTTGGACTTGACTCGGGGCTTGCCTGTCTTGACTCGGGACTTGACTCGGACTTGAGGGCAAAGACTTGAGACTTACTTGTGACTTGCAAAACAATGACTTGGTCCCACCTCTGGTAGTCGTCGTATGACGACACTCCATTGTGCTGCGTTTATGTGGTATCAAAACACACCTTGGCTAAATGCACACTCACGACCCACCTAACACGCTAATCGATTGTATTGATTTATATTATACATTTTATATGATAAATCATGTAAAAGGTCTGCGCTCTGCACAATAATAATATGAGTACAGTGTGGTATGATTTGTTTGTGTCAAGACATTCTTGAAAAGTTAAAGAAACATCGTGGTCACATTTGCACAAGTCAACATGTCCAAAAAGCTATTCTCCTTCTTGTCTATTACTGATAATTGTTTCATGTTTCGGCATGATGTGGTGTTAGCGTTTCAAATGATGCGGAAGACAGCAGGTCGCTTGCAGGTAAGATAATGATTTCATTCCAAGACGCAAGGTAAAACACAAAACCTAGGTGCAAATCCTAGTTTGGCATGAACTTTGAGCGTAGTTCGAGGCTAACTTAGCGTAGCGTGACACAATACATGAAAAGTGAAGCAGCAGCAAATAGCTTGCATAACCATTCTGTTAGTCGCGTATAGCAAATGGCAAACCTCTGTCGAGTGAACGGCGACACATGTATTTAATGGGGCATGATTAGCATCAATCCTTAGGTTGGAACACTGATCACAAAGTAAATGCAGGTGCGTAAGCTTCGCATCCCTGGCAACAAAACAAAAATAAAGGAGCCAAGTGGCGCTAGGAACAAAACTAAACTCCGATATACATTATGAAGAATAATACTAAGCATAAGCAAGCCAAAGTGTTGTATCATTTCTCACTTTCTCTATGCGTTTTGATTACAATTTAATGGCCTCGTGTTGTCTATCGATCCTGTCATTCAGCCTAGTTCACGTATTGTTTAACATCAATAATATTTTTTGGAGACTACCTGGTTCCCGACTCTCTTGCGCATCCTCTTCCTCTGCATTTGTTGCGACAGAAACCTTTTTTCTGCCCACGTTGCTGGTGGTCAATGGCTTTGAAGTTCAGAGTTTAGCGATGCTGTTAGCTTTTCTTACCAGCGTTTCTCTCACTAAGCCAAAGAGCTCTGTAATTATGGTCAAAATCCGTGGTCAGGTGCGATGCTTAAATAGACTGAAAACTCTGAATCAATGCAGAGCTATTTCCAGTCCAGGACGTCTCTTAAAAGGAGTAATAAAGAAATGGAGATAAAGTTCATTTGGTTTCAATGAATATAGTTCTTGAGAAATATGTGTCTTGCAGTGGTTGTGGTTGGCCTCTCTCAGAGCCATATTAAATGGATTATACTTGTATAGCGCTTTTCTCCTCTCAAGGTAATCAAAGCGCTTTATTCCTATTTCCACATTCACCCATTCACACACACATTCACACACTAATGGCAGGACCTGCCATGCAAGGCGCTAACCACGACCCATCAGGAGTAAGGGTGAAGTGTCTTGCCCAAGGACACAGCATACGTGACGAGGATGGCAGAAGCTGGGATCGGACTTGGAACCCTCAAGTTGCTGGCACGGCCGCTCTAGCACCCAAGCCACGCCGTTCCCCATTATATTAGATCCCTAAAATATTAGCAACATGATGCAATGCAGTTTTACATCAGTGCAACAACAACCACAATTATATATATTGTTTATTATTGTGAACATATTCTAAAAGCCCCTATGTTTGACTTCCTTCAATTTTTAGACTGGACATTGCATGATGAATTAACATTAACTTTTACACACCATTAACAATAATGCTTGATCCACATTAGGATCATAAGCTATTACAATACTGTAATGTATTAAAGGGGAACATTATCACCAGACCTATGTAAGCGTCAATATATACCTTGATGTTGCAGAAAAAAGACCATATATTTTTTTAACCAATTTCCGAACTCTAAATGGGTGAATTTTGGCGAATTAAACGCCTTTCTATTATTCGCTCTCGGAGCGATGTGACGTCACATCGGGAAGCAATCCGCCATTTTCTCAAACACATTTCAAACACCGAGTCAAATCAGCTCTGTTATTTTCCGTTTTTTCGACTGTTTTCCGTACCTTGGAGACATCATGCCTCGTCGGTGTGTTGTCGGAGGGTGTAACAACACAAACAGGGACAGATTCAAGTTGCACCAGTGGCCCAAAGATGCAAAAGTTGCAAGAAATTGGACGTTTGTTCCGCACACTTTACCGACGAAAGCTATGCTACGACAGAGATGGCAAGAATGTGTGGATATCCTGCGACACTCAAAGTACGTGCATTTCCAACGATAAAGTCAAAGAAATCTGCCGCCAGACCCCCAGGAAAAGAGAGCGGATGAGGGTATGTCTACAGAATATATTAATTGATGAAAATTGGGCTGTCTGCACTCTCAAAGTGCATGTTGTTGCCAAATGTATTTCATATGCTGTAAACCTAGTTCATAGTTGTTAGTTTCCTTTAATGCCAAACAAACACATACCAATCGTTGGTTAGAAGGCGATCGCCAAATTCGTCCTCGCTTTCTCCCGTGTCGCTGGCTGTCGTGTCGTTTTCGTCGGTTTCGCTTGCATACGGTTCAAACCGATATGGCTCAATAGCTCCAGTTTCTTCTTCAATTTCGTTTTTGCTACCTGCCTCCACACTACAACCATCCGTTTCAATACATGCGTAATCTGTTGAATCGCTTAAGCCGCTGAAATCCGAGTCTGAATCCGAGCTAATGTCGCTATAAACTTGCTGTTCTATCCGCCATGTTTGTTTGTATCGGCATAACTGTGTGACGTCACAGGAAAATGGACGGGTGTATATAACGATGGTTAAAATCAGGCACTTTGAAGCTTTTTTAAAGGATATTGCGTGATGGGTAAAATTTTGAAAAAAACTTCAAAAAATAAAATAAGCCACTGGGAACTGATTTTTAATGGTTTTAACCCTTCTGAAATTGTGATAATGTTCCCCTTTAAACAGTGAGTGGATGGTTACATGGACGACGGCTGGGCGGATGGATAAAATAGGCACTCTGGTTGAAGGTAAGATAATGGAGGAGTCCTGAATGAATCGGATGGATAGTCTACTTCAATTGATCTATCTCTGCAAAATGGCACATAGACATCTTTGACATAATTTATTTGCATTCTGTTGATAATATTGGTTAGAATCTGTGAAAGTTTACACTGTAAAAATGTACATATAGCACCATTCAAACATAAAATATGGATGTAAAGTCATGTGTTCAAGCCAGTATGTGTAAAAGGGGAATTTAAGATCCAACAAGGACCCAAAACATCATGCCCGAAGTATACCTAAAAGAATAATTCCAATTATACTTTCATGATAATAATAATAATAATATTCAAATGTTTGATTCATTCTTTCAAATGTTACCCTCATTATAAGTTCTTCAATATGATATTCAACGCAGGTGTTGCTCTCTGGCTTAATGCAGCAAGTTAGAAACGTCTTTATTCACATGCAGCAGAAGCTTTTCAGATTACAGAGCGGAGACAGGACAACACATCTATGGTCAAAGCGCCTTTGCACTACCAAACAGATGGACCTCAAACTGTGCAAAACAAGGCATGAACGTCACTTTCGTTTGCAGCACTATTTGTACACTATCCCTTTAATGTACCAAAGCAAAGCTGATGTGTGTATTGCTCAATCTGGGTCACACCCTGCGACTTTAGTGTGTAAGGGATATTTACGGATAGCGAAATATTCATAAAAGGCGCAAGAGAGCCTCTTGACACAGAAAAGACTGGGGGTTCAGTCGGATCAATTAAAACTGCTGAGGAGAGGCTGCTCTGTATTGTGAACCCCAAGTACAAACAAAACATTAAATGAACAACATAAAGTTTGATTAGTAACTAAAATTTCTGTAAGTTGTGTTGTTGTGTGCAAAAAGGACTGTGTACACATTTCCAGATATTACCCATGGATCGCAGAATTTAAAGACGAGATGGCATCAACTTTCCCATATTAGAACACTCACCCCCATGAAAAGTGTATTTTTAAAATTAAACCTTACTGCATGTGGCTTTTCTTAGTATTCACTAGTAATCTTCACAACAAAGACATCAACATTGTGCAAGGGAAAATTACAGCTTTATCCTGTATATTTTTTTATGATCTTGGCAGGAACCAAACATTCTCCTAAATGAAGAATTGTTGGTTCTACACTGGCCACATTCTGTCTATTTTAATCACTTTATTCTCTTCAAACACAAATAATCAATTAAAAAAAACTAATATTTCCAAATAATTTTGCAGTTTATTAATTTTCCCCTAATACGCTGCATCTCCAGGCAAACCCTCTTCCTCTATTTCTTGTAGTTTCCAAACTGAATAGCATTCCGGTTGCTGGCACAGCGGAATGTTGCAGGCTGCACCTCCCAGTAGTTGACAGGGTTGCCGAAGAGGCTGATGCCATTGTAGAAAGCCCTCTTTGTTCCTAATGCCTTAGGGCAGAAGTCATCCATCTTCACTTTGCCAATGTTGTTGGAATGGAGGTACACAACCTTGCAAAACAAACAACCAAACATTAATGGCACATTATTATTATTGTCCTGCTAAAATGGACGAGTGTGGTTGTACTGTGGACACACCTGTAAGTATTTCATGTCTGGGAGGCCCTTGGGAACATTGGAGAGACGGTTGTTGTCCAGGTGCAGTTCTCTAAGCCTTGACACATAGGCAAGACTTCCGCTTTCGATGTTACGGATGTGGTTAAAACTAAGACCCAACCTGGAACAAAATGAGACAGGAGTATGAAATGACCAATTGCTTCACTGTTGAAGGGTCCTGTTAAAATGATAAGAGTTGTTTATATTTACATTGCGGAATACAATACATAAAATGCCACTAGCAGGTGGTTACCTGAACAGGTTCTTATAGCGTTTCAGGTCCTCCAGTTCCACTGCCTGGATCTCATTGTGGTCAAGATGAAGCTCATGAAGACTCTCCGGGAGATCTGAAAAACAAGCATCATCACTAAAAGACTACACAGCAATGGACTCTTAGAAGTTGATGCTGGGAGAACATAAGAAAGATAACTAAAGGAAGAACATCTCAGAAATATCAGTCAAGAATAATGAGCTTATTCCAGTTTAGATGTGTACGTTATAGATCGTCTGATTCAATATTAGGTGATTGGTATCGAATGGTACCTGATCTAAAAGCACAGACTATCACCTAAATGTTCAAATTAATGTTTATTTGCCGTAAACCGAGACATTTTCTAACACAGTTGCTAGAGCGCAAGTCAATTCGTCCAGCTTAGCGCCTTTGTCATGGCAGCTCTTACTTTACTAAATTCTAACATTTTTAACAAGAGTGGCGAAAGAGAGAATCCAGAGAGTATCCGTTGTTATTAGGAAGAGGGCAGGTAGTGGGTCCATTGTACATTTTCAATTGGATATGCTATTATTTAAGTTATAGTTATTTAAGTTATTGTCAACTATTCTTGCTATGTTATTGACATAAAGGCTACGTTGAGTTTAAATGACAATCCCTTTTCATTTGTATTACAGAAATACTTTAATGTAATCTTTTTTTTTTTCAATTTATTAAATTTTATTTTGAATTTAACAATCACATCGGCTATTAAAAGCTATGTGTTTTTGAAGTTCAAATTAAAAGCAGCAGCAGGAAAGCTTAACTTGGGTCATGTTAAATTTCTTACTTTATGGTAGCAGCATATTTGTTGCACATTTGAACATGATGTTATTTTACTGTCAACATTAATAAATGTATATGCATATACATCAGTTTAATAAACTATAACAAGGAAGTAGAAAATATTTGGTTGGTATCGGAGGGTTTTTTGTGCACATTTTTAATTGAGTAGTGTGAAATTTCACCTTCTATAAAAAAAAGGTGAAGACCTGACCGAAACATGCTCTATGGCCTGTGGGTTCAGAGCAGAGACTTGCAGATTTAGGAGCAAGACCATGTTGAATAATGTAAGCTCTAGATGTATCAAATTGCAGCAGGACACCGTGCGCATGTTAGAACATAGTAGTGTGCAAAAGCCTTAGGTCACTACTATTGTAGTTTTATTGTTTAAAATATATTTTTATAGCACATATCTTTAGCACATATGAACCCATACAGTACTAATTCTCAATGATACTAATATTGGGTACGTCATTTTTGTCTTGGTGTGTTCATAGATGTAAATTGTTTAATATTAAAATCTATTTTTATCAGTAAACTGATAATGATAACTGTGCTGTCCAGTTTTTACATCTTGTTTTCTTACGCCTCTGAGTCTCATTTGCATGCATTACATAGTAGACTTTGCATGCAGTTCCAATCCCAATACATTAGATAGCAGTAGTGTATAGAATGCAATGTGTTGTCATAGTCAGGAAGTAGTCTTTGCCTATAGTTGAATGTGCCAGTCTTGTCTTTTGTTGAGCCCTACAAAGTGTTTATACTTATAGTGTATTTCTTACACACCAGATGTTTGATTGTAATGTTTTGAAAGCCACCCTAAATTTGCAAATCATCATGCTAATTAGTAGCATGTTCTGTATATGCCATATTCAATGTAAATTAGCATTGAGCTTGCACATTTTAAAAAGTGCAGCCTTACTGTACTTCTAAGCGCTTTCTATCAGGCATGCTTGCTTTGTTGGCATGGAAAATTACACTATCTGCTGAAATTAATTAATTATTTAAATGTGATGGTCAGTTTGCATGGTAAACTCCAATATACCAGCAAGGATTCAGACCACGTATCTATCCATGCAACTTTATTCTTTTTACTTATTCCATGCAATTTAGAATCTTCAATGAACTAACATTTTTTTGACATGATGTCTTTGGACCCGAAGGAAACAGAATGCTCTGAAGTTTATTACATAACGCTTTTATGAGTTGTTACCTTTGGGCACTCCAGTCAGTCTGCTGTCTGATATGCGCAAATAGTTCAGTTTGAGTCCTTTGAAGGCACCTGGCTCAAAACCACTGTTCTGGATAGGGTTTGCTCCCATTTCTGCAAAAGAGAGGCAACATTTTTTCAAAATACTCTTTAATCATTAAAAATCCACTGGAATGACAAAGACAAGAATAGTTGTGTTCAGTATTTTTGACCTATGCAGTTCATGTTGACCAGTCCTGAGAAGGCACCAGCTGGCACCTTCCTGATGAGGTTCTCGTGGATCCTAATCTCCACCAAGGAGGCAGGCAGGTTCTTGGGGATAGTGGTCAGGAGATTCTTGGAGAAGTAGAGCTTCTGCATGCTCTTCAACGGGACAAAGGCCCTGGGGTGGACTCTGGAGATGTAGTTGTTCCTCAAAGACAAGCCCTATGAAAAATGAGGCATTATAATAAATGTATTTGTCTTCAAATAGCAACACAAGCAAGATGAATAAAATTCTACATGAAACATTGGAACCTCAAATTACAAACCCCTCATTGTACAAAGTTTTTGTTTTTAAAAAACACAAACCGAATAGAAATATGCTTTGTTGTAGAAACCTTTTCACTATTGTGTGCCTCCATAGCAGCCATTTTGTGCCTGCAGTACATCTATTGTGGGCAAACTTATCGATCTCCGTCAGCGGAGAAGTCAGCAGAGCGATGTCGCAGTTAGCTACTGTGATAATTATTAATTTTTAGGCATTTTACAACAATTTCCAACATCTGCAAGATCCATATGAGTCCAAAAAAAGCAATGTAAATAAGTGATGTGTATTTTGAAACATTTAGGAACTATCCACAACGTTGTCGACACTGCCTCCCAAGCCTCCCACTTTCTTCGGCGGAACACAAAGAAGATAAAAAAACATTGTTATGTGTATTTTATTTTTCTTTATTCGTAATTATTGTAGCAACCTGGCTGTTAAGGAGTTTTGTGATTTCAAACTGTGAGTGCACCACAGGGCTATAGTGACAATGTGTGTGCATGTGGCGGCTACATAGAAACAGGACCAGTTCAGCGGTTGTTTTTTGGCTTTGTTATTAAGTAGAAAGTTGATTCATCACCCCATTGTTACAGTTTGTTTGATATACAGTACTGTGTAGCGCTTTATATTGTGTTCAAAGTGTACAAACTTTTACTGAAATTTGGACTTTGTCGAGGCTGGAACCTATTGTTCATATGTATAGTGTTTCTTTTGGGTACATTTGCTACAAATTGTTCTATTTACAAACCCTGTTTAAGAAACAATACATTTCATAAATGGGGGTCCACTGTACTGAGATCATTACTTCAACGAGGTTTGTCTATATTGCATTTATGCCAAGCTAAATATTGATGCTCTGCAGAGAGAATGCTGTTAAGGAGCTTTTCTGCAAGCTTGTCTACTCCCATTTGGCCTGAGATTTCATTTTTCACACAATTAAATCTCTCATAGCGAGGTGTGGAGAGTGAGAAAAAAAAAGGAAAGGATGTAAGTCAGTAAGTCTTTTGGGAAGTGGAAGTTCTTAATGATATTTCACACCACCAGTGAAGCCAATCTAAGCTGACTGTATTATACAACCAGGAAAGCTGAAAGTGAATGCAAACATTCAGTGTGATTATCTTACGTATAAATTGGTGAGACCCTTGAAGTCATCCTCTCTAAGCTCGGTGATATGGTTGTTCTGAAGGTCCAGGAACCTAGTGTCAGGAGGAATTTTACTTGGCACCTCAGACAGACCTGGAGACCAATAAAAACACAGAAGGGAACCATACTTCATTAAACACTTCCATGGGTGACTTGTGAACCAACACCCTAAAAGCTGGTTTGTGTTCACTCTGCAGCCACTTTGGAAAATAAGGAGGGAACGTGTGTGTTAAAACCTCTCTCAGGCCTGAGAATTAAACCAATCACGGTGCCACACAATGTCAAATGAGCACTTTGGGCTTCCTAAGCTATTATTTTAATGAGAGGTGGACATAGACACAACCCTGGAGGTCAGTCGCAGACGTCACAGCAGCACATATGTCACAGTCATGGTTTGTCGCAGACTAAGACGTACACACTCATGCACACACACCAGATGGGGACACCAGATGTTTTCTGTCTGGTTTCCATTTGACCAGTCACAGAGGCGGCGATTTAAAGACTATCAGCGTGAAGCTCTCGCAAAATCAAAAGGAGATGGCATAAGCTCACAGTAAGCAGTGTGTTTATATGTGTCGGGGAGAGCTGGCACCAAGGAAAATCACCTTTTTGGGCTTCTTTAGAAAAATGAAGTGCAAAGAAATTGTGAAAATGTGCGGTTAACGATGTGAGTGACAGCCATGGCTTTGAAGGGGGCACTTAACACGGCAGGTACGAAATTCAAATTTTCAAATGAAGATATCCAAATTAACAGATTTCCTTTTGATTTACAAATATTTTTTTGTTTTTATTGATCGCCACAAGGTAAAATCTCTTTATGCTCTATGAATAAATGCTCTATATTTTCAAATGCTTACACACTCATCAAGACAAAGACTGCACACACCCGCTCAATGTTTTGTTTTGTGATGACTGCTTGCAAAAAAAATCATGCCTTATTAGTGAGGTGTGCATAGTCCATATCGAAGTCCCTCTTAAGTTCCCAAAACGTAATCAACAAATACACCTAATCCTCACAATTAAGTCATTTGAGTAAATCAACATGTTAGTTAGTCCTGATCATTAGCCACATCACAGAGCCAAGTGTAAGCATGTATCAAATGCGGTCAGTTGCTAAAACTGACCACAAAAATCAAATCCAGACCAGAGTGGACCTCATCTGGACCACGAGCATGATGCAAGCGGGTCATCTAAGCTGCAAAGTGCCAGCTGTCCAACGGGAATCCAGCGTGCCACCAACCACATCTACCGGTCCCAGCTGTCCAGCAGAGTTAAGTTTAGATACGGCTCTGGCTTTACTGAGCCACACCCTCTGTGTCACCACACGGGATCGAACTCAGTCCAGTTTCGGTTCAAATCCCATGCAGGCTTTATAGAAGCATGGCAAGATGCGTGGCAGCCTATCTCATACAGTAATGCATCTGCAGGGATCAACGTTAGTATCCTGAGCATTGTGCTGTATATTAAAACATTCCAGACTGGTTAAGACCTATATGGTCCTCTGGGAGCAAAGCATCCATGCCAGAGGAGCTTTGAGCATCCATAATACCACCTGGATGAACCTTAAATGCGGAATGTAGTATCAAAGCTGATAGACCTTATGAACAAAGTTGAAAAAATATATAAACTGATCAAATGAATCTTCAAGCACCCTAAAACCCCACACCGCAGATTTCACCCACAAAGCCACAAAGCTCAAAGGCGTTACCACAGACCGACAAAACTAGCACCCTCTGCAACCCCACAACCCCTTCATACAAATACTTAACATCATGCGGAGATGCACACTGAGAGGAGACAGACGACGCCACCGAATACACATCTGTTCCAAATAACCATCCAGGAAATTATATGCTTCCACATTTACCCTCTGCAGAAACACCAGGGTTCCACAGTAAATACAGAGGGTTCACAAAGTGATGAATAAACAAAACCATTATGTTGAAACACACTCAATGGAGAAAGTCAAAGATTTTCAAACCTGTAAATGTGGCAGATGCGGCAAATTTAGAACTTGGTTTTGAAAACTTTGATTTGAAAATAAATATATTAATTGATTCTTACTTTAACAATTGTAATCATAATGTTAACTTTCATATTAAAGGGGAACTGCACATTTTGGGATTGTTTTGCCTCTGCCATTCAAAATCCCTATGTGAGATAGGAACACATTTTCGTCTTTTTTGTGTAATCTAAATTATACAATAAGGCTCGTACTAGACAGCTAACAATGTAGCTAATCGGAGTCATCTTTTCCCTTTACAAAGCCCTCTAAAAAGCATCCTAAAACCACTAACAATACTCCATTTAAATTCCGTGACCTGCATACTGGCCAAGTATTAGAGACATTGTTATTATAAGAGCTAGGGCAGAGGAACAGCGCATATGATACGGTACCAATGCTTGTCACACACACACTAGGTGTGGCGAAATTATTCTCTGCATTTGACCCATCACCCTTGATCACCCCCTGAGAGGTGAGGGGAGCAGTTAGCAGCAGCGGTGGCCGCGCCCGGGAATCATTTTTGGTGATTCAACCCCCAATTCCAACCCTTGATGCTGAGTGCCAAGCAGGGAGGTAATGGTCCCATTTTTATAGTCTTTGGTATGACTCGGCCGGGGTTTGTACTCACAACTTACCGATCTCAGGGCGGACACTCTACTCGATCACGAGGTAACTGCATATGCAGCTAATGACATAATAAGATGCTGCTACTGCATCACCTGTGAGTTGGTGAAAGTTTGTGCCAGATTATAAATCATGCCTCTCGCTTGTATAGCAGAATGTTGTGGCCATAAACGGAGAAGTTGGTCATCTTTGAATGTTCAATTTAGACCTAAAGACATTAAGAAGAACATGACAAAACACTTGTTTTCTCTCATTTTTTTTTACCAGACAAGTGAGGATTATCTAACATGTGTCATCTAAACAGGGAACACAAGTCTTGTGCTGAAAGATACAACCATCCCATAAGTCATCATCCCAGTGAGAGCAGACGTTATAGAGTAAGTGATTGTTTTACTATGTTCATAGTTTAGCACTTAGCAATAGTGCTAAATGATACATAGTGTTTCGGTATAGTTGGATCTGCTTATCACTGGGCTTCTAAAACTTATAGCTCATCATCCATATAGTCAGACTCAATAATATAAGGTTATAGATCATAATTTATACCAAAGTAGCAATTGTTGTCTCTCATGAAGTCTGCCATGATTGGCACTAGTTGCTTTTGTTGAAGGCAATAGCGAACGTTGCGATGCGCTCTGTGAAATTAATGTGCTACCGTAATACTTAAAATTACCAAAATACGTAAATATTACATGTTATTATGAATGAGCCTGTAATTACATATATACTTACAGCATGTATTAAAAACGTTGATGGAGGGTGTTGGATTTTTTTAGGGCACTTTATAGGCAAATACGTAGATCAAATCCACTCTGCCTGCATTTTTACCACCCATTGCTAGTGTTTATTTAAAATTAGAATGCATAAAAAAGAAGGAAATGTGTGCTTGTCTCACATAAGGATTGTGAATGTTGTGCAAAATATGAAAAAAATGTAAGCCATTTTGAGATCGACATAAATCTAATATTTGACTGCTTCCCTTGGATTAAAAATGGAGCCTTTCTTACGTGAATTGTGTTAACTTTGTTTATCATAAAGTATAACTAAAGTTTGCATGGAAACAACACATGTGACATTCATATTGCTGGGAATTGTTTAAACATACCGTACTTTCCAGACTATAAGCGGCTACTTTCCCCCCCCACACACTTTCAACCCCTCGTTTCGTACAATGTTAATAATAATAATATTTATATGTCTCATTAATATTAATTAATTATTAATTAAATTAATATTACCGTATTATAGTAATTAATTCATGGATTTGTCCATGTTTAGATCTGACCAATGAAATTGCAGAATCGGTCACGGTGGACCAATGAAATTGTTCATATTTGATCAAGCGCACTCTCACAATCATTAAGTCAGCCATTTAGAACGTCATCCACTTACCTTCATGATAAAGAACACATGACAAATTGCACACGACGCAGCCCTAAAGCCGAAGATGATCGACCCCGCAATTGAAAAAGGAAAGAAAAACCTGGAAAGGCCGTACGGCCACGTGTGATTTCAGCAGGAGGAGGAGAAATCGCCGCACTCAATGACCTCTCTGGTGTGCTACTGAATGCCATGTTCCAGGCACTAACCTTTGCTAAGTATGTGAATGAACACAAGCGCCTGTGTACAGTATATATTTCATGCTTCAATGTGTACATACTAATAGATTTGTGCTGTCAATGTACGTATGTACAAAATAAAATGTGTCCAAAAACCAGGTGAGTGCGGCTTATACTGTATATAGGTGGGCTCTAGATTCCCAGTTTTTAAGGTTCTAATGGCCTTTAAGGTCCATCCAATCCAAGTCCTTAAAAGTTTAATTGTAGGCATTTGTACTTTATAATTGTTGAAGACGGGCAGCACAGTGCCTCACAATAAGAAGGTCCGGGGCTCAATCCCCGGGCTCAGGGTCTTTCTGTGTGGAGTACCTCCGGGTACTCCAGCTTCCTCCCACCTCCAAAGACATGCACCTGGGGATAGGTTGATTGGCAACACTAAATAGTCCCTGGTGTGTGCATGTGAGTGTGAATGTTGTCTGTCTATCTGTGTTGGCCCTGTGATGAGGTGGTGACTGTACCCTTCCTTCAGCCCGAATGCAGCAGGGATAGGCTCCAGCCACCCCCCGGAAACCCAATTGGGACAGGTGGTAGAAAATGGATGAGTTGTTGAAGATGCTCATCCAAAAGAGAACTGAAGAAATAATTAAGCATCTTGGTCAAGCAAGTCCTTAGATTCAACTTTTGAGAACTTCGGTAGTTTAACCACTTGTATATTTTCTGACCAAATTCTTGTGAGAAGGCATTGCCCTAAACATAAAAAAGCTTGTCTCCTCCTATTATTATGTCTATTATTTGTTCATGATTATGCTGTTTTTCTTCTCTGCTGCCCTCGAACTACATCCTTCACTCTTTGCTTCCTCTCAATACATCAACTTTCTCACTTTTCACCACAGCTTAGTTTTTTTCATGCGCAAATTCCTGTTCTTCCACCTTGTATCTGCACAAAAAGTCTGGAACAGAAAATCCTTTAAAGCGATGCCTCCCCTTATCAAAATATACTTGCAGTATCCCCAGGGATACATTTCTCTATTTGAAAAAAAGATGGCTTTGCTCTCTGGAATATGAAAGTCATGCAAAGCTCAGACTTTTAGTCAGTGTGTGACTCAATCATATTATCACAGATACATTTCCATGTTGCTCCTTTTCCTTTACACACACACACACACACACGGGCGCACACATCCACTCAAACACTTTCACCAACCGAGGTCAGAACACTGGACCACATGGAGTCGACAGTGGCAGCCGAAGGGGCACACGGGCATATCAGGCCGGGGCACCTCTCCGATGGCCGAGCCCTCTTCCTCATCCTTCATCATGGCCATCATATCAATACTGTCCAGACTGTCCAAGGCAAAATCCCAGAAGCCTTTCTGCTCGAAGGGCAGGGCAGTGGAGGGGGAGAGCAGCTGGGCTATGCATAGTAACAGCAAGAAGGAACAACAGGACTGCATTTTTGTTTGACACACCTGGAAAAACAAAGAAAGAGGAGCAGAATCAGATTATATTGCAAAGTGCAAATGGATAAAGTCAAACATAGGAATATAAAAGTTTCAATGATCACATGTTGCTGGTACTTTGGTCATTAAAGCTCTATGAACTTGCATATACAGTGAATGGTACCTAAACTCTACATACAGTAGCCTATAGTGAATTTATGTAAAAGCTGCTTTCTGCAAGTTGCTGCATAGGGCTAAAGTTGCTAAACCATTCTGAGGAAAATATTTGAAATTTTTCTTGCAGATTTCAATTCGATTCACGATTTTCTTCAAATCAAGCTTCAGTGCAATATTTATAATGCACAGTAACATTTGACCAAAGTTGGAAGAACAACTTTTTAAACATTTTCACCTCACCATTAACACATCTCCACATTGGTGAGCGTTTGTCATGAGCATTGTCAAAATACAAAACCCGAGACGAACCAGACTCGATGAGACTCACAGCGCCATCATTGCTTGCAACACTGCATTCTACTCTCACCTCTCAGCAGCTGTCTGGGCAACGCTAAGGCATACTTGCCAACCTTGAGACCTCCGATTTCAGGAGGTGGGGGGGTGAGGGGCGTGATCGGGGGTGGGGCGGGGGCTTGGTTAAGAGGGGAGGAGTATATTTACAGCTAGATTTCACCAACTCTAGTATTTCATATATATATATATATATATATATATATATATATATATATATATATATGTATGAAATACTTGACTTTCAGTGAATTCTAGCTATATATATATTTATTTATTTTATTATACATATAAATAAAAGAGTGAGGGAAGAGTGGATCGTGAGATCGACAGGCGGATCGGTGCGGCGTCTTCAGTAATGCGGACGCTGTATCGATCCGTTGTGGTGAAGAAGGAGCTGAGCCGGAAGGCAAAGCTCTCAATTTACCGGTCGATCTACGTTCCCATCCTCACCTATGGTCATGAGCTTTGGGTTATGACCGAAAGGACAAGATCACCGGTACAAGCGGCCGAAATGAGTTTCCTCCGCCGGGTGGCGGGGCTCTCCCTTAGAGATAGGGTGAGAAGCTCTGCCATCCGGGAGGAGCTCAAAGTAAAGCCGCTGCTCCTCCACATCGAGAGGAGCCAGATGAGGTGGTTCGGGCATCTGGTCAGGATGCCACCCGAACGCCTCCCTAGGGAGGTGTTTAGGCACGTCCGACCGGTAGGAGGCCGCGGGGAAGACCCAGGACACGTTGGGAAGACTATGTCTCCCGGCTGGCCTGAGAACGCCTCGGGGTCCCACAGGAATAGCTGGACGAAGTGGCTGGGAAGAGGGAAGTCTGGGCTTTCCTGCTTAGGCTGCTGCCCCCGCGACCCGACCTCGGATAAGCGGAAGAAGATGGATGGATGGATGGATAAATAAAAGAAATACTTGAATTTCAGTGTTCATTTATTTACACATATACACACACATAACACTCATCTACTCATTGTTGTACTTGAAAGTACAATGCAATACAATTCCGGGGCAATGGCACCTATCAAATACACAGTAATGAAAACACAGTTGTTCTACTAACTGTACTGTGTGTGAGAGAGTAGCGTATGTGTGTGTGTGGCCCTTTAATAGGTGACAGCATGTGAGGTGAGTGACGTCAGTGAGTGTGTGGGCGAGAGAAGAGAGGGAGCGGTAGCGTGAGTGCGGGGAGGGACTAGTTGGTTTTGTGTTGGATTGGCTGTGTGCAAGCAATCAATAAAGCAAGATTTGCAACTAATCGCTGGACTCATCATTCACCCTAAAGTCGTCCGCTGTGGAGACCCACTGCCGGGTAAGGTGAAGGGTGTTGCCCCGAGCATACATCGGCCCTGGAGAAGTGTCTCCCCTGCGCTCTTCGACTACGGTCTCGTTCTTCTGCTTCGTCTCCTTGTGTGCGCACACTGGACTCAGCCGGAGCTGGAGGCCACGCCCCCTCCAGCTCCGGCTGAATTCCGGGAGATTTTCGGGAGAAAATTTCTTCCGGGAGGTTTTCGGGAGAGGCGCTGAATTTTGGGAGTCTCCCGGAAAATCCGGGAGGGTTGGCAAGTATGCGCTAAGGTGAGATGAACTTGTCAAAATTAACTTCATCTTTGACATCGATAAAACAGCTTTGACCTAATCAATGTGGAATTCCAACGCTAACATGGAATGCTAAGATCACAGCTACAGATCGTATAACTGCGACTGTTGGCAAAGTTTTTGCAGAGCAACCCACAACCATGGTTTCAGTGCATAGAAGCCCATATCTAACTTTACTCATAAGGTCTCCTTATATTTTCATGTAAGCACTCAAGGCAACACTATTTTCTGTGTATAGTGCACGGTTGCTCTTTGCTGTCATACAGGTCCAGCTAAACTTTTTGTTTAAGTGTACAAAACATTCTCCTGTTGTTTTCGCTATACGCTCAAGCTAGTTACCGTAAGCTGTTAGCATGGCTTCTCTTGTTTCCTGTTCTCTTGGTTTGTGTGTTGCGTGGTTAGCTATTCGTCGTCCTTAAGTGACAATATTTGTAAAAAAAAAAAAAAGTAGTTTTAATGACAAAATGGAGGCGAGAATTAGGATTTTAGGACCACTTTGGCTGCGCAAGCTAGCTACCTCTTGTAGGATGCTTTGACAGTATGTTCGTGGAAGCCTGATGCTGCTCGTCGTTCAATAAGAGATCAAAATTTAATCGACTCAAAAAATGTCGTTGACTAACTTTAATGGTTAATGGCGACTAAGTTGACTCATCACGGCAGCACTAGCAGTGTAAGGAAAGTAACTACTGGCTGTCCGAAAAGTCGCCGGATGACGTCATCACGTCGTTTGCAGAATTGATTGCGAGTGACGATGTGGGAGGAAGGAATAACTCTTGGGAGAGATTAAAAGTTTGTATTATTGTTATTGATTCTTAGCTTGTTTTCTTGTAATTGAAATAAATGTTGTTCTGCGTTGTTAAAATGTTAGTGTATCAAATTTGATCAAAAGACTGGAGGGATATTCCTGATATTCACTGCACAGTGATATGTGCTTTTATGTCTCCAAAACATCCAAAAACAGTCTATCAGATGTGAACCAACAATGTTTTCCTTGTTTTCAATGGCCAAGGTCAATGATTGCGAGTACTTTGTGAGCTATGTATAGTTGTCAGTGAATAATGGATTTTGTAAAAATATGATACAGTCTGATGATCCTAAACTACACAGTCTAAAAATTTATACCACACCAAAAATCAGTTCAGGCAATTGAAGCCACTCAAACCACAAAAAGTAGCTGTTCGCTTCCTGCACACCCAGCTGAGGTCGGCTTTCTCTGTGGGCCTAGCCGTGGAAATTATTGCAATGGTGCAGCCTAACAAAGCTGCAATTCATTTACAGAGGAAACTCCCTAAGAGCAAGTGCAAGTGTGTGCATGTTCCTCTCACACAGATGCGTGTCAGCAAGGCTCCATGATGTCAAGGCTGCATGTGCATACACTGCTAATTGAATTCTCGCGACGTGTTATTCTGCCAGTGCTGACTAACCAACACTATAGTGTAGACACCATTTTCTACTCAGACTAATCCCTATAAAAAGAAAATAAGTGACTGGGCCAATTGATCCATACGACTGGAAATTTGGACCTTCACCATAGAGGCTAATGGCATGAAGCAAAATGCAGCCTCTTTCTGGAGCCCAGTGTGATCTAAAACCCTTCAGTCTTAAACATTGTCGTGTTAACTGCTTTTTTCAACCACAGCTGCATAATCCGACAGAGCTGGAACAGTTCTTCATGTTATGGTGCCAATGGTTTCTGGTTTTAAACATAATTAAGACAAAGAAAAATTGGTGACAAGTATCAGTGTGGAAAAGTGTGAGGATCTGGCAGCAGTTGATGTACAGTTCCACGCTCACTATTGTCAACGTGTATTTACTTGAATTCAAGATCTTGGTTTAGTTAATATTACCGTATTTTCTGGACTCTAAGCTGCTACTTCTTTCCAACGCTTTGAACCATGCAGTTTATAAAACGGTGAGGCTCATTCATAAATTGAATAGTTTGTATTCAACAAATAATGTTCATACTACATGGACAAAGACACTGGAAAGGTGTAATATTGTTTGTGCTATGTTGCGAACTTTTGGACGAGTTTGCTCACTGCAGGTGCTGCGGGTTGAAATGGTACTTCCTGCTTCGTGCCTTGAACCGGAAATATAACCGTCCATAGCATTTCTGTGCGAAAGGATTCCTCAATCGGTACACCAAGCAACGTTTGTAAGTTTTAGAGTATAACTAAAACAATTCATCCTTACTAAAATGTCCCATGTGTGATGTCTGTATGAGTGTTTTCATGCATATTTATAAGTGCTATTGTAATGTAATCAAGCTAGCATCGTTACATTAGCAAATATACTAACACCTTTACAAGTGTCTGTGTTAGTATTATTAACTTACAATATATCTGCTGCTTATAGTCCCGCACAGCTAATACATGTAAAACTATTTTTTCTTCTAAAATTTGGTGGGTGCGGCTTAATCCCTGGTGCGCTCTATAGCCTGGAAAATACAGTATATAAGAGATTAAGACGTTATATCAACATTATGCACTATTATGTTGAAAAAAAGTGCTTAAAAATTATTTGGAGACCTTGTCGGCTTACAAAATTAAGCTTTTCTGTCTCTTTCGTAATATATAATTTCAGGCCTGCCTGGATATATTTCCGGGGGATAGAATTATTGTTTGGAGTTGTTTGCGGCCCTCGTTTAAAGGCGCCATATGTAATCATTTCATGTCAAGTCATCATTAAATGGTTCGATATGTCAAAAGTCATTAATAAATCATGTTCTTTTCGAATACCTTTGAAATACTCATTTGAAAATTTGAAAATTTGATTTACAGCCCCAAAATGTTTTTATTGTTTTTATTTCGATGCCCCGTCCTCCATCGTTTGACCAATTAGAAAGTCCGTGAGTGTGTCACATCCAGGTTGTCAGTTATGCACCACCCTCTTCGTCGAGCTACTGCCACTGGTAAAGTTACTAAACATGTCAGACCTTAGTCAATCTAAAATGTATCGTTACGATTCTCAATTTATTCATGACATAGCCAGGAACAAAACAAGGATTTGTATCGGGGATGCCTTTGAAAGAAGGCAGAGAAGATTTTTTCATCTGACGCCAAACTTGCTAATTTTGTCTTTGATAGGTAAGTCAGGCATTTGCGTTTTCTTATTACATGTAATAAATGGAAATTGACATTTTGTATGTAAACTATATTGTCCAATACAGTCTGTGATCTTTTCTAACAAAGCTAGTTTGTTCGTGCAACGAATCCTTATAGTGTGATGCTTAGCATGCTAGCCCGGTCAATGACACATTGACATACAGGCTAACGGGGGAAATATATGCTCGTTAGCCTGTAAGTTGATGTGTATTCGAACTGACAGGTCAAAATATTATTTCGACAAATAAAGCCTATGTGGATATGGTAGTGTCAGTGCCTATTTCGTTCTGAATATGCTGATACGCTGAGGAAATAGGTTCCAACATTAGCACGGCGAATTGCGGTTTCTGGTACTGTATGTGCATCAAACACATATGGGGTCGCTTGGCACAATATAATGCATTTCATGTAATGATGTTCTACTTTGTGTATTAACATGGTAGTAGGCTATATGATTTATGCGTAACGTGGTTTTTGCGTAACGTGGGTTGGCTCAAAGAATCGCACTCTGCACTGAAAGATGGTGATGTGCGTACATGGAAGAGAATGCAGTGCGTTAGGTTAGATGCAACATGGAGTTATGCTGAACGGAATATGGCGGTAATTTTACTGTTGGCCTTGGCTTGCCATCAAAGTAGGTCCATGCGATATAAAACACATTATATATAATTATTTCGATGATGGTCCGTGCGGTCAAACTAGATATTTTAGCAGGGTAATGCCAACAATCTGTCCCGACTCCCGACGAAAATATTGCTGCGTAACTTTCCAAATACATTTGGCTAATCGACATCAGTAAAATGTGGCATATTTACTTAGTATACCATCTTGCAAGATGCATTATCAAGAGAAAACTACAGTGTAGGACTCGTCGATTGCCATTTGAAGTTCCTTGGAGTAGGATTCGGATTCGGCTGCGTATCTGGCAACCTCAGTCATGGAGAGTGGGAGGGGACTACAGAATTTTGACCGTGATTGCAGTACCATTTCTGGCCACATTACTACATCTGGCACCTTTAATGATTGTCACAAACTAATATAAAGACACAGTGTATAACTGTATAATACAATTTAGTATATGTTTTACTACTGTCTGCAGTAAATTGTTCTCGTTTTGGGGCAAAAATACTCCATTGTTCCTTTCTTCTACTTTAAATCAACAATACAAAAAAAGCTTTCATGACGTGGACCCAATCTGGCCCCTTCGTTTGTTCCCTGCAATATAAATAGAATCCAAATTATACCATTTTGAAACAAAAAAAAAACCCAGCGGGCTTGGCTTGGTCAGAAGAATGTAGCCAACAGGACAGAACCAGGGCGCATGCACAGTGGTGCACAATGACACACACAGAAAATCTGGAACGTTGCACCAACAGACACCTACAATTTCTGCAACATGTGCAGTGCAAAATTATGGAAGAAAGCTCAAATATATTGTTAATCTAAAAATGTGTGCACTTCTCTGAGGTTTTTAGGCGCTCAAACCGATGATTTGTCTGTTTTTGTTGGGCTTTGGCGCCAAATGAGGTGGATTGGAATAAAAGCAAGCAGGAGCAGACTACCGTCTCCCCAGAGTAACTGGTAACACAACAAGATGGTAAGACTATGAGACATCCCTGGGCCATGGTGGAGAGAAACGTATTTATTTGTTCTTTGAGCCTTCTAGTTAGGCCATGCAGCTTCTCATATGAGATGTAAACAAACCAATATTTTGTTGTTTGTTTGTTTACTGGCCATGTTTCAATACAGAAGTCAAATGCTTCGATTGAACTACTAGCAGCTGTACGTTTGAATGTGTGTAAAAAGTTAAGAGGAAATTGTATATTTTAAAGGAATTCCCATTGATGTAGAATCAGAAAGCATTGTACAGTACAAAATATTATAATTATGAATGTAAAAGAAATAGAAACATTAAACTACGAAACTGGACAAATTCCATAATGTTAATAAGCTGTGAACTGATGAGACGCCAATGAATTAAATATAAATTCTGAAAGGATTGGATGCAAGAAAAATAGGAATTGGCAGATAAGACATAGGAATAATATTCATATATTCAAACTTAATTCCATCCCAAATTAAACTAATAAATAACCCCCTGACCACACTTCAGTTTTTGGACATTGTTCGTACCAATAATGTTAAAGCATCGACATACTTTTGGATTCAACTGTCAATTCTCATACTGTTCGTCAAAACTCTTCACTGTTAGACAATTCTGCATCTTCACCAGCTTCTATTCCAGCTCAAAAGCATTTAGGGATTCATTGCCCAGACAGGTATAAAAGTTTATAGAGGAATGAATTCCAGTGGTTTAGTGATATTTAAAAGAGAATGAGATGATTGAAGGGTGTGAAAACCACGTCGTTAACACTGTATATTGGTGGTTTAAGGTTTGAGAGATTGGCTTCATATTTTCTATATGGACTATCCATCTTCCATCGAGCGGTCATACCTTCCATCCATCACTAATATCTGATCCAACTGTCAATACCGTAAGGCAGGTTTTGCCCTTTCCAAACTCAATATCTATTTAAGACTTCAATCTGTTTGTGTGACAAGAGTAATTACCCTGGCATGCTGTGAGTGAGTCAGAAGACTCACATAACTAATTAAGTCACATTGTTACACTTTGAATTTCTTGATTTGGATTCAAGTCTCATAAAAACAATTAAGAAATTTGAGTGGCGTGGTGATATTTGATGACTATGTTTCCACAATATTTGAAAATAGGTAGTCATTTAAAAAATGTTCCCGCTCTGTGGCTTTGTCACACTGCAAAACCGTCAGATGATACGGACTGGAAGCGGAGTTAAAATGGGGTCATGAGTTTAACAAAAGCTGCCACGTCATGTCTCTACCAGCGCGGTAGAACACCCCTGAAAAGTATGGAGGCCGGATGCATAATATTAGTTTAAAAAATTGGGTATTAAGGTAAGTTTTTATGTAAGTAAGTGCAAAGTTATTTAGATAAGTATTTAACGTTCCTAAATTGGCACTGCAGACAAGTTTTAGGGTTGATAGTGTTGATCCAGGTACGAAAGTAGTTAATTAGAGACATAGGAAATGTTAAGGTTGGTAGTTAAGTCTTTAGTCAGAGAAAATACGATCCAATTGCTGAATGAAGTATTTGGAGAGTTTGCATGTACTGAAGTTAGGTTTGTAGGAAAAAGACAGAGGCTGGTATTGGTGTTTCAAAAAAAAGTTAGGTAGGGTAATTAATGATAACATGTCTGTCTATCTGTGTTGGATGAGGTTGCAACTTGTCCAGGGTGTACCCCACCTTCCGCCCGATTGTAGCTGAGATAGGCTCCAGCGTCCCCCGCTACCCCGAAGGGAATAAGCGGTGGAAAATGGATGGATGGATGGATGGATCAACAAGATCAAACAAGAAGAGTGTAGTTAAGGAGAAGTATAAAATGTTGCCATGTCTAGGCTCTACTACTGATAAACGGACGAAAACCTTTCTGAGTTAGTTTTCTATTGTTGCGCCAAGAGAGAATCTAATTATATCCTGGGATTTAATTGTGTTTACAGAAAGTGTTCTGTAACAAGTCCATGTTATTGTGAATGGGAAGCCAATATAAAACACAATCCAATAAAAGCTAAACCAACACAAATGTAAAACTCTCAAGTATTCGCCTCAGGGCCAAGCACTAGCAAAAATACATTATGGAGGTGTTTTGTTTCGAAAAACCCTCCTTAAAAGAGGTTGGTTTATGTGCCTATTTTTTCAAGACATTTTTTTTGGTGTCCACGCAGGCAATTCCACACAAACTAAGCACATACACACAGGACAAACTACTGTATAGGCGGGTCCAGTAGAAGTCTCCGGGTGGAGTTAAGTGCCTCACGGCGGCTGTAATTTGGTGACTGCTGCCCCTAAAAAAGGAACTGCTTGGCAACTTCATGAGGCGGCCGAGCTTGGATGTGGTGGCAGGATGCAGAGACAAAGTCAAACTAGAGCAGAGAGCAGAGCTGCATGCAAAAGAGTCAAAAGAAGGGAAAGACTGCAGAGTTGTCAGATGTACTTTCTTCTCGTAAATAATGACCCATTCAAAATATCGAGTGGTACTTTGAGATGGCTGCTGAGACAAACAGGTGGATGGAGACGCACACGCCAACCCACAGGGTGGCTAATAAGCAGGCTAAGTAAAAGTGGCAGGAAACAGACACGCTTCATTTTCGGTGTCTGGCCAGGGACACCACACTGTTTGCTGTGTCTCTGCACAGTTAAGGTGACTCACTTTTGGACGTGAGGTCACAGTAACAGGAGCCATGGGGCCACCAGGGGAGGCAGCCCTATACCTTTAAAAGTGTTTGCATCAGAATAAAACCAAGGTTGCTGACGACAAAGTAATCATCTTGCTATGGTAACATTTGTATTACCTTCATCCTATGACGCATGAACAGAACAAACAGAGGCTGATTATGACCTGAGACAGACAGATGCATTTGTTGCTGCAGTCAATTACATATCAAGCCTGGTATAAGGAGAAGGGTCTGCTGATTTCAGGGTACAGAGCGCAAACAATAATTATGTCCTTTTTGGCAACAGATTGCGCCATCTAGTGTAAATGAGGACAGAAGGATGCAATCAGAGTACAGTCAAGTGTCTCAGATCATGCAAATACTAGTCCAATTTTTGAGGAAAGGTAAATTAGTAAAGAACTCGTCACATATATTACCATTACCATTACCATACGTGCACAGGTGAGAGAGTTTAAACTCTAATAACTCACTACAAAAACAGTTTAGAAATTGTATATTACAGTGAAACTTTATGTGCAGCTTTATATTGCTATGAAAAAATATTAGTTACAATTTGATGACTGAAATGAAAAACAGAATAATTCATTGTTCCCTACCTTTTGAGTAGAAATATAATATTAATTCCAAATTCCAAGATTGCTGCCTCCCTCTGTGCGTCAGATTATCCTGCAGATTATTGGTTTTCTATGTTCATCACATTCAGGGATTATTACAGTATTTCTCTGTGGTCCTCTGACATCCAGCCTCTGCTCCTCCACCACCGTGTGCCTCAGTGAGCCAAGTCAGGACTTCCAGCCCATAAAGTCAACAAGCCAGCCTCCTTTCTCCCCTTTTTTGGATGGAGGAGGAGGAGGAGAAGTAAGAGTATACTCTCTTCTGCCTTATAAAAAATTATATACATTCAAAAAACGCAACACTAATTAAATGTATTGCATCTGATGAACACCTTTGGAGCTCTGTGACTGTTTTGACAGGTTCATTGCTCTCTTCAAAATAAGAATAGCATTTTCAAATGTCAGTTAAAAGTTATCATTAGAAGTCTTACAGTATCTACATAATTTTAACTTGCTTATTATTTATTGCTCAATTCTAACTGACGGCCAGGCCTATCAAATCAATAATAAATGTTTACTTCTTGTTGGTTGTTGAAAAATTTGAAATGTCAGGTAAATTACAACCACAAAACTATTATAATTACATAAAAAATGGATGTGTCAAAATGTATTTTACTGACAGAAGTAGGGAAGTTATGTTTATACTGGTGTGTTTATCCTCAGTTTTTTTTTTTTTTTTTTACACATTAGCTTATAAACTGATCAGATACCTTTAAAATGAGAGAGTCAATCCACATACTAACATACAAGAATGTAATTTATAAATATATTTGTCAGATGTACGAAAATAAACTGATTTGATCCAGATTTCGCATCAATGGTAATAAGATCTTACTCTTTTGAATTTGATACGCAAAAATAAATCACATTTAAGATTACCAGACATATGCATGATTGATGAAATCAGATTATGATGCAATTTGTTGTGCTCATTGCTGACTTTAGCCATTTCGGATTTAGAAGATTATATAAAAATTATTAAAATGTAAACTTTATTCCGGCTATTGAGAGCCTCTGTTATACTGTAACTGTCCACTCATTGCTCTTCAGATGTGTTATCTTTCCCATCCTTAGCAGTAGACAGTTGTGTAACAGTACCGTAATCCATTGAGGGGACATTGGGGTCACATCAAGGCTCCATGAGGACCGTAGATCATTTAAAAAAAATATTTGTGCAAGAAAGTGCAGGTTGTAAGACACTATCCCACTGTTTTCTCTAAGATTTTGTTCTGGCAGGATGAACACTCTCACTCATTGGCTTTTTGCAGGTTGCCCGTGCCCTTCAGAACGAGGCAGTTTATTTGGCGAGCCGCATCATCTGAGAGCTTTTCCCACTTCTTTCAACGGCAGCCACACAAACATTTTCAGCTCACTACATGCCGTCCTTGAGCGCCATTGTTCGCGGCTTTTGAATGTCACATCATGTTATTTACTCTCGCCATCTATTTAGATAGTAACTTCCTGTCCTTTTAACAGTGGACTATCCGTTGTTGTCAATCAGCCTGATGTCCTGTGGGGCCTTGGCAGGGAGATAGAGTTTGGATTGAGGCCTTTGCAGATAACATTTTTTTTTTTTGGCTTCCTCTCACTCTCAGTTTGTAGATTCAAGCTTTTGCTGTGCTTCTTGTTTTTATCCCTCTCTCTCTTGCTGTGGCTTAGTTGATTATAGTGTTGGTTTGCTGCTCGAGGGCTTGGCATCCAAATTAAACTTTTTTTTCTCTCTCTCCTCTGGGCATCCACACATTAGTGCACAGTGCGTCCACTTGTTAGCTCTAAATTACTTCAGTGGCAACTATACAGGAAACTTTTCTGTCTTTGTAGCAGTGTTTTTCAAACAGTGGGCCGGGACCGCCTAGGCGATGGTGAGCAGCAGGGGAAATGTTCATTATTTTTGTCTAACTCTAGTATTTGTGTTCGAACAATACACAAGCCTACAGCTAGGTGGCAGGGGTGTTCAAATAAATCAACAGGCTCCCTGTACTACCCATAGGCGCCGATCTACATTTCTGCCAGTGGGTGCTCGGACGGGCGGCAAATCTGACGCTACTTTTCTGAGGCTATGTCTACACTAAGCCGGATAACCCCTTAAACCAGTGGTCCCCGACCGATTGGTACCGGGCCGCACAAGAAATAAAAAAATAATAAAATAAAAAATAGGTTTTTTTTGGGTTTTTTTAATAAATCAACATAAAAAACACAATATATAAATTATATATCAATATAGATCAATACAGTCTGCAGGGATACAGTCCGTAAGCACACATGATTGTATTTCTTTATGAAAAAATAAATAAATAAAAAATAACCCCCACCCCCGGTCTGTGGGACAAATTTTCAAACGTTGACCGGTCCGCAGCTACAAAAAGTTTGGGGACCACTGCCTTAAACGAATAATTACTTAGCCTAAGCCCCGTTTCAGCCACACTAAACTATCATTTAAGGTTCCCCTCCTCTGACAATTTTTTACACGGCTAAGTGCGCCGTGTATTTCTTGAATCTCCGGCTCTTAGCTTTGTATGGATTCATTGATCATTTACAAACTGAGTTCGGAGAGGAAGTGACGCCAGGAAGAACGCGCCACAGCCAGCTTCATAATAAAACGGTTTCGTAACTCGGAGCTAACCACTGGAAATATCCAGACATACCCGTGTTTCTCCTTCCGTCTGTACAGACGCTTGTGGACATCACACATGAATACCTTAAGAGAAAGCGACAACAACACTTCTCAGACGGCAAGAGAACTTTCGAATATCGAGGTCAGCTGTGATTCTACTTAACGAAAAACTTTGTCTATTTGTCGATAATGTTGTGTCGTTCGCGAACGATTCGTTCGAACGAACGAATCTTTTGAGTGAACGTACTGAACCGAATCACTTCATGAACTGATTCGTTCTTTCTCAGTTCAGTTGAGCTCCGCCGCGACAATGCCGGTATGAGTGGAACTGGCACATTCTGTGACTCACTGAACCTTCGACGTCGGCGAACGACGCAGCCAGCTACTCATCATGGGGGCGGGGGGAGGGACTGAGCGAACGATTTGTTCACCGTGGATTAACGACATGAATCACTCAGTGAACGACAGAATCAGGACTCGCGAACCTCCTGACACAGAGAACTGACTGTGTCGCGGAGGAGGACGTCACATTGAGGCTCTCGCTCAGTCACTGTGCGCGTCGTTCATTGGGTGCTGAGGGCTTGTGTCGTTCGTGAACTGACACACACCGAGATCTGCCGCTGGGGAAGCTGTTACTGACTGACTCATGATTCGCCGACCTGCACACAGAACTGCTGCTGCAGAAGTGATTCAGGTTCACGTACTGAACTGTGCTGACTGTGTCACTCACTGCCTGGTGTACTGCATGCACAGAGCTGTGTAGGGACTCGCGTTCACCCTATTTGCTGCTTCTCCCGCGAATGTCTGCACTGTACTGTACTACGCACGCCCCCCCCCCCCCCAATTTTTTTTTTGGGGGGGGGGGGGGATTCGGTGAACACATTTTTTGAACGACTCAATTTAAGGAACTGATTCTAGTGATTCAGTACAGTCAAAAGAACTGCCGATCCCATCACTATTTGTCGAAGGAGAGTCAACGAGAATGCGGGCTCCCGTGGATGTGATAAAAAAGGTAGCGTGTGTTTTGTATTACATGGCCGACGAGGGAAGACTACGGAAAACGGCGAATGCTTTTGGACTGGCAAAGCAGACTGTATCAGTTATTGTCTGCCATGTATGTCGCAGACTCAGCGTCTAGGTCCAGAGTATATAAAGTCACCAAAAACGAATGGACAATGAAGGTGAAGGCAAAAGAGTGAGGAGAGTCCTGACCAGATATATAGATCCCTAGATTGATTGTTTTGAAATGTTTTTTGTCACATTGTGTACTTTCGTGTCCAATATAGATTTTATTAATTTATTTTGGCTCAGGTGTGATTCACTACAATATGGCCCCGCAGCACACTGGATTCCAGTTAAATGAAATACCACAACAGTGGATATTGTTCAGATAAGTTAAATGTAAGAACTTGCACACAAAGCAACACTGGAGGTGACTATGACGTGCGCATTTTCCGCGCAATGCGTATTAGGTCGCGTTGCGCCGGCTGACGGAGGGGCCAGGGGGTCTTAAACGACCATTGGGTGTGTGTGGACAAGGATATGGTTAGGTGGGATTTACCCTGGATAACCTTAGCCGGCTTAGTGTAGAAGGGGCCTCAGCATGCATGGTTTTTACTTGGTGGTAAGAAAGAATTTGCCATCAATCCCACGTGGGTGCTCAGCATTGTCCGTTGGTGCTCGGGCCCCGAAGCACCCACGGAATCGGCGCCTATGGTACTACCCACTAGTAGTGGTAAGTGCACAGGAACACATGTGTACTTACTATTACTACTACCCCGGTAGAAGTAGTGAGTGCACAGGAACACATGTATACATTCTACTACTACCCAGTAGGAGCAGTGAGTACACAGGAACACATGTGTACTTACGAGTATCAACCGGTAAAAGTAGTAAATACACAGGAACACATGCGTACTTACTATACCACTACCCAGTAGCAGTAGTGAATACACAGGAACACATGTATATTTGCCACTACTATCCAGTAAAAGTAGTGAGTAGTAAATACACAGGTGATTATGAGCGTGTGAAGGAGATGTTGAAGGAGGCTTTTGAACAAAGGCAGTTTTTCTCAGTGCATCTCAGCACGGCTCGCTAGCCGTAGGTACGTTTGGATGACTATGTGGAGGCTTTTCCAAAATATGACAAACAGCCAGAGATGGTTAGACTTTTAGGCGCTTTCTGGCTGGCTTTGACCCAGCTCTTCAAGCTAAGTGTTATGGGAAGGGGGCTGCAGACGTGACAGAAGAATTGATCTTTAGGGGCCATTGTGAACGCACCAGGCACACCCGTAATGCCCTACTCCATCCCGCAGCATGTTGTGAATTATAATGCATATGTTACTGAAAAGCTTGTGCATGCCTTGTATCGGCTCACTACAAAAACGGACAACTTGCAGACAGAAGTGAAGGATTTAAGAGCACGCACAGGTGAAGCCAAGTGCAGCAGTCGTCATTTCTCTTTTCCTTGGGCGTGTCAGCACAGCTCGGGGCGCACAGGAAGCAACATCCGTCCTGTGGCTGTGCCTGTGGCAAGTACGGCTGCGGGTGCAACGCCAGGAGCCTCCGACTGGACAAGGGCACGGTGAGCTGGTCTCCGAAGATTAGGCGTCAAGATGAATACGACCGCAAGGAATGTCTATGAATGTTTTCATTCATCCAGGTCATTGTAATCTTAGGGCATTCAATCGATCGCAACTGGACTGCTTGGTATGTCTTGGAAGACGTTTCTCCTCTCATACAAGTACGCTTCATCAGTTCGTGCTCATAGACTTAGATTGGTCTGATCTAGTCTCGCGGCTGGTGCCATAACCCCAAATGTTTATACTCAAAAACCAGGAGGGTGGGCCTGGGCAAGGATGGTTTTGCCCTATCGTAGTGAGAAAAACAACTGTTTTGATGCAAACAAGCAGTCCTACTGTCAAAACCAACAACAGTGATTGAAGTGTAATTTCCCCTCGTTACCATTGAGGTATTGTGTGGCATAACGATCTCTGTGGATTGACTACTACCAGTCCAAAATAGTCGGAATCCCCCTGTGTAAGCATTCCATTCAGTTGTAAGCAAATGGCACAAATTAGGGATGTCCGATAATATCGGACCGCCGATATTATCGGCCGATAAATGCTTTAAAAAGTAATATCGGAAATTATCGGTATCGGTTTCAAAATGATCGGTATCGGTTTCCAAAAGTAAAATTTGTGACTTTCTAAAACGCCGCTGTGTACACAGACGCAGGAAGATGTACAGAGCGCTAATTAATCCTTGAAGGCGCTGCCTTTGCATATTGGCCCAGTCACATAATATCTACGGCTTGACACACGCACTCGCGAATGCAAGCATACTTGATCAACAGCCATACAGGTCACACTGAGGGTGGCCATATAAACAACTTTTACACTGTTACAAATACGCGACACACTGTGAACCCACACCAAACAAGAATGACAAACACATTTCGGGAGAACCTCCGCACCGTAACACAACATATACACAACAGAACAAAGACCCAGAACCCCTTGCAGATGCTTGTTTTCATTCAGAAAAATCTACCTCTCACACGTGATAACAAGGAGAAAAATAATTAGCCCACTCGTTGAGCTTCATCTGTTGCACAAATAGACTAACAGTCTGGACTGAGTGAAGCTGTTTTATTTATGTTTTGTGCCTTTTTTCCCCATGCACTTTAAAGGATGGCTGTGTTTTCTACTAGTCTAGACTGAAGCAGTTTTATTCATGTTCATGCACTTTAAAGGATGGCTGTGTTATCTACTAGTCTAGACTGAAGCAGTTTTTTATTTTTGTGCCTTTCTTGTTTTTATTTTTGTTACTCATACGAATACGTTAAGAACAGGGCAAATTGAGCCCAGTTTATAGTATACTCTGGACTGAAGCTGTGTGCCTTCATTGTTTTTGTAGCTGTTGTTTTGAGGCATGTAAAAAAATAAAAAAAATAAAAATGCACTTTGTGAAAGTCAAAGTTAACAGTGTTTCCCATAGTTGTAGTGGGTATCAGGATTATTTCAGGAAGAGCATGTCCCACATTCCAAGCTGCTGTTTTGAGGCATGTTAAAAAAAAGAATGCACTTTGTGACTTAAATAATAAATATGGCAGTGCCATGTTGGAACTTTTTTCCATAACTTGAGTTGATTTATTTTGGAAAACCTTGTTACATTGTTTAATGCATCCAGCAGGCATCACAACAAAATTAGGCATAATAATGTGTTAATTCCACGACTATATATATCGGTATCGGTCGATATCTAAGAGTTGAATGATATCGGAATATCGGATATCGGCAAAAAAGCCATTATCGGACATCCCTAGCACAAATGGCATACAGTGACCAGAATCTTTATAACTCCTGTTATTTGTTGGAGGCTAAATTGCAGAGCCTTTTAGGAATGGTTGAAGGGACAGTGTTGTATGTGGGAGACAAGTGGTGTCGGTGTTCAGGGATGGTTTTTCAATCTTGACATAGATTACTTCCCTCACTTCTCTTGTACCATCCATCCTCCTCGTCCAGAATACCGTATGCACATGTTTGTTATCAAAGGAGTGCTGTTTCTTCAAAGGGTGCAGATAGACAGCCGAGTCTTGGCCTGAAGAGTTATCCCGTCTATGCTGCGCCATGCGTTGACTTAGTGGTTGTTATGTTTCCCCAATATATGAATCAGTGCATTCATCTTTACACTGGATAGCATACACCAGATTGTTTTTGTGGGTGTGGGGCATCCGGTCTTTTTAATGCACCAGTCTCAGGGTGATGCCTGGTTTAAAGTGTACTTGGATGTTGTGTTGTGTTGTGTTGGTTAAAAATGTTTTCAGATAGACCTGATGCATATAGAATGACAATATTTTTGCGTCTGTCACCCTTTCCTTCCTCAACCACTCTGCTCTTGTTTCTTCTGGAATTGGATGCACTTTTCACAAACAACCAACTGGTGAAAACCACAGGGTTTATATATCAAGAGGCATTTAAGTTCCTGCGGCACACTCTCTGTGCAGACTTCCACTATTGTTTCATTCTTTATACAGATGCTTCACTTGTGGCTGTCAATGCAGTGTTGGCGCAGGATGCTGATGGTCTGCAGAGAGTCGTGGCGTAATCTAGTTGTTCCCTCACGGCAGTTGAACGTCGGTGGTCTACATACGATTGGGAGTGGTAGGCGATTTTGTGGGCCTTTATCTGGGTTAATTGCTGTCGCGTGTCGTAGCCGTTGGGCTCTTGAACTTGACCCATATGACTTGGTGATTGTGCACAAAAGTGGGCCTTAATGTCACAATGCAATTAAATGCAGGACAGAGGAACCCAAGGATGCAGATGGACGGTGAGTAAAACAGTTATTTTACTTAAGGAAAAAGTACTCACACCAATGATCCAAACAGGAAACAACAAAAAGTGACGTTGCGAAAAAGAGAAAACAAAATGAGCACCGTGGAAAAAAGAACAAAAGCTAATATACAAAAATAACTAGACGTGGGTTGGAGTTGCAAGATGTGCAAACTACCACACAACACCAAGCTGGATGGCATTGGGAATTGTCAAGAAGGTAAGCATCAAAAACTTGGGAAGCATAAGAGTCTTCTGACATGGAGAGTCGAGGAGTGGAATCGCCGAGTGCTATCCAGCTGTCAAGGTGCTGCTTAAGAAGTGTCGGGAAGATTGAACACAGCTGTGCACATCTCACAACTCCGCCCAAAAGGGGAACACAGGAACTCTAGGGGGAAGAAAAAATGTAAGAGCCAGGTCTACTGCACCAACAAAGGAAAACTGAACATACAAACCACAAGGTGGCAGCAGGCGGTGACACCTAACATACTAATGCGGATGCTCTTTTGCGCAGGCCCGTCCCCAATGCAGAATTGGTGGACGGAGATTCCCGACTTTCATACACACGGATATTCATGGCTTGCACCCCCAGCACGGTGTGTGCGGTAGAGACCCCCACCACGGCCCTTGCGGTGGACCCTAGTTTCAGCCTAGGGTGCCAGTTACCTTCTGACCTTCTTGTATGCCTTGTGTACCTTCTTGTATGGATCAGACCTTAATGGTTAACCTGTCTCGCAAAAGTTCCGATGGAGGTTGAAGAATGCAAGGTTTAAAGACTGTGGCATGAGTTCCACCAACTTTCTATTGTCGATGGACTTTTGTGTAGGATTGTGTGGCTGTCCTAGAAAGGGCAAATGGCACAGGTCATGGTTCCGGCTGTAATGGTGTCAAAAGTCCTGGCTCACTTGCATGGTACTTTTTTGACGGCTTACCTTGCCAAAGACCAGGTCTTGGCACGTGGCCGAATTGCTTGTTATTGGCCCACTATGCATAGTGACATTAGAAACTGGCGTGACCATTGTTATGCCTGTCAAAGGAGGAAGTCCACAGTTCACATCTTGGCCCTATGAGGACTTTACATGGGGAGTGGTATTTCCAGCGTATTTCAGCCGACATACTTGCGTTACCAGTCACTTCGAAGGCTAGCTGGTAGGTTTTAGTTGATGAGGACTATTTCACTAAGTTTGTCAACCAAAATGCCATCTGTGATAAGAGGTCCGTCACCTTAGCTGAATGCTTCTTTCAGAACTACAACGTAGAAAATGAGGTAATGGAGAAGTTGCATACTGATATGGGGAGACAGTTTGAGTCAGACGTGGTGAAGCATCTATGCAGGATTTGGGGGGTGAAAAAATCCCATACAAAACCCTACAATCCAAAGTCGGATGGTATGGTCAAGAGGTTTAATAGGACTCTTATTGATAAGTTGGCCAAAACGCTCCTATCACATGATGGGGAGTGGGACTGTTTCTTGCTACATGTAGCCTTTGCTTATAATACCAGCGTGCATTGCAGCACCGGGATTACACCTTACGTCCTCACTCATGGCAGGGAGGCATGGACACCGGTTGAAGTGGTGCTGGGGCCTCTAGTGCAAAGCGGCTCGGAGGCTCGGTCCTCGGAGGACTCTGTTAGCTCTCTCCTCTGGCGTTAGGGCACAGTTTTGGCCAGGCTCAGGACAACAACCTTGTGGCCAGCAGGAAGCAAGAGACTTATTATGATGCCAAGGTAAGGTACAACCCGTATGAAGTTGGGGAACTTGTCTGGTTGAATGACCCCATGGAGAGCCGCCGTAAACAGGCTCCACACTTATGTTGTGCGGCGACGCATGGATAGGGATGGTGAGATAGGGGGTCACTCATCAGATTAGTAGCCTGTTTAGGGAGGACCCGCCTTTGCAGATCATTCACTTTGACCAATTGCAGCTATACACTTTACCGGTAGCGTTTCCCTAGGCAGGCCCAGAGAGGAGACCTATTTCTCCTGCCCCGCCCATTACATGGCAGGACATGGTTGCTACACCCAGTAGCCCTTTAGGCATGTTTCTTTCTGGGGAGGACTCGAGCAGTGTTTTGGAACCAAGTTTTGGTTCTGTTGAGTTAGACTCCCCTGCGCGGACTGTTGTCATGCAATGTCACGGGTGGTAGGCCATTAAAACTTCCTGTTTATTTGGAAGATTATGTGTTTTTTTGTTTGACAGTTTTATGCATGTTTTTTGTATTTTTTTATACAATCTGCATCATGATTGCACTTTTTTGCAACAACGAAAAAAAATTATGTTTTAAGAGTGGTTATATGCCTCACATGCTATATGGAGAGTTTACAGATGTATATGTGTTATTGTGTTGTTTTTTTTCATTCATTTTGCCTTGGTATATGTTGAAATGTGGACATTAGAGGACTGACGTCATTAGAGGGCAACAGTGTTTTTGTTGTGGCGGGAACTCCAGAGAAAAATAAAACAGGAGACACTCGCTCCAAACCATAATCAGTTCAGTGTTTTTTGTCATTTAAAAGAGTATTTCTACAGCTCGGACGCTGCAGAAGTAGTGATTACACAGGAACACATGCGTACTTACTACTACTAACTAGAGATGTCCGATAATATCGGCCTGCCGATATTATCGGCCGATAAATGCGTTAAAATATAATATCGGAAATTATCGGTATCGTTTTTTTAATTATCGGTATCGGGTTTTTTTTCATTATTATTAAATCAACATAAAAAACACAAGATACACACTTCTTTTTGTTATTAATATTCTGGTTCCTACATTATATATCAATATATATCAATACAGTCTGCAAGGGATACAGTCCGTAAGCACACATGATTGTGCGTGCTGCTGGTCCACCAATAGTACTAACCTTTAACAGTTAATTTTACTCATTTTCATTAATTACTAGTTTCTCTTTAACTGTTTTTATATTGTTTTACTTTCTTTTTTATTCAAGAAAATCTTTTATCTTATTTTATTAATTAAAAAAAAAAAGTACCTTATCTTCACCATACCTGGTTGTCCAAATTAGGCATAATAATGTGTTAATTCCACGACTGCATTTTTAGGTTGATATCGGTATCGGTTGATATCGGTATCGGTAATTAAAGAGTTGTACAATATCGGAATATCGGCTATCGGCAAAAAGCCATTATCAGACATCACTACTACTAACCAATAGAAGTAGTAAGTACACAAGAACACATGTGCACAGAATTAAAGAGGCAAAGCAATGGAAAAGGTTGTGACAGGAATTAAATGGGAAAATGCAGTCATCAGCCGTATATGTAAAAGATGTAGCCCACGCAGTGTTGTACAGATAAATAATTACAAATTATCAAGTGCTCAATTATAATTCAATTCAGGGTAATTGTGAAAAACATTTTGGCCCCCAGGGGGGTCATGACAGAAAATATTTGTGAAGCACAGGTGTACAGCATATTGTAACTAATACGGAGCAACACTTTTATTGAAGAGAAAGGTTTATGTGTGGCTTACATGCAAAACAAGTTTTTTTAAGGAACATCTCATGGTTACATTTGCACAAAAAAGAAAGAAGCAGAGCTTATTTAATCATAAAATCAAATCAAAACATTATATTATTTAGCACTTTTCATACACAGGCAAGTTACCACACAAAAGGCCCGATTTACTAAGATCCATCCATATATCACGAGCTCGACAGCGCGTGAAAGAAAAAAATAGCGTATTCTATGAGTGAGCGTGTTGTGATCTACTAAGACTGCATTTGCAATTGAAAAGTGGTGCAGGCCGCCCTTTTTAAGTGAGGAGTTTGCGTGCATATGAGCTTTTACCAAGGAAACACTTTTCTGCACAATCATGTTATCATGCTGCTAACTGTGTGCAATGTGTTGAACCAGCAGCACACATCTATCATCCGCAACACGTTTTCTGAATCGCAATCAAGACAACAGAAACATACGCACAGTGATATTTCATTCTGTGCACGAGGCTGTGGATCGCATCACCAATGCGTCCATGCAGCTGGAATGACTCAAACGCAAGGAAATGCAAAATGAAAGATATCTTTTAATCTAGGAGATATATTATAGTAATATATTTCCTAAATTAAAAACGCCAGCAGACACCAAAACGCATCAAAATGCATAATTTAATTAATCCAGCAGCAATAAAATTATAAAAGGATGTTGCCAAATAGACGATATGTCCAATATTTTTTATTTCTGAGCGTCCAAATATGTTGACACACACATAGGACAGAGGATTTTTTTTGTCCATCGTCTGTCTTTGCAGCGCGAGCACTGATCCTGCAGCCATGTGTGCGTCTGTGTCAGTTTGCGTGTCTTTTTCACACGTGCTAAATAAAACGCAAAATACAGCTCCAAAACAGTGATGAGTGTTGATAAATCACATTGTGCGTGCTAAATAATTATGTTTGCATTTTTAGGTATTGTGGGCGTTTTGATGACCAGCACACATTTTGCATATTAATGAAGACATAGACGCAAAATGGATTGCACGCCTTATTCTGCTCATATTATTATTATTCTGTTTTAGTACACGCAAATCTTCAGTAAATCAGGTCCTATGTGTCCTAAGCTGAGGTCATGCAGCAACCTAATGATTTATGTGGTTCTCCATTTTTATTTTATTTTGATTATAATATCTGAATTTGTGTATTTTATTGTACTGTTTTTGTCATATGTTGGTGCTGTCTAACTTTTATGCACATGATTTGTATGGACCTTGCTGTACAATACCATTGTCACGACTTGGACTTTGGTGTGGTTTGCTTTCCCATGGTGCAAATGATTTGGACCGGACATGGCGTGAAGTTAAATACATAATTGATTTTAACACTCAAAAAAAGAACAAACAAAAGGCGCTCACAGTGGAGGCACAAAACTTAACGCAGGGAACAAAAACTTGGACTATGCATAACTATGAAAATGGCAAAACAAAAGACAGTAACTGTGGCATAAATAAACAAAACTTACTTGCGATGACGTGAACAGGGCAGCATGGACTATGAACATGAAACAGAGTGTCAGGAGTGTGTCAAGAGTGATGTCACCAGGCTGACTGCCTGGCAACTACAGGCTTAAATAGTGATGACATGATTAGTGAAAACAGGTGCGTGACTCAAAATGTGAAAACGTGAGACAGGTGCGTGACATGACGATGTGAACCAGGTGAAACTAATGGTTACTATGGTGACAAAGGGAGTGAAGACAAGAACTAAAAAGTGTCCAAAAACCAAGCAAAACATAACAAAACAAAACATGATCACAGACATGACAAACATCAAACTGCCAGGGACTATGGATGGAAATTAGCCTTTGGCTACAAATGATAAATGATAAATGGGTTATACTTGTATAGCGCTTTTCTACTTTCAAGGTACTCAAAGTGCTTTGACACTATTTCCACATTCACCCATTCACACACACACATTCACACACTGATGGCGAGAGTTGCCATGCAAGGCGCTAACCTGCAGCCATCAGGAGCAAGGGGTGAAGTTTCTTGCCCAAGGACACAACGGATGTGACTAGGATGGTAGAAGGTGGGGATTGAACCCCAGTAACCAGCAACCCTTCGATTGCTGGCACGGCCACTCTACCAACTTCGCCACGCCGTCCCCAATCTAGCACATTTTCATGTTATATGTTAATTAATGTGCATTGTCCCACATAACAAATACAGTTATGATACTAATACTAATATGCCAACATTAGCACTGTCATAATATTGTAAGCGACTGTAAAAAGTGCATCATTTGTAGTACATGCTGCAATAGTGTCTCTGTCTCACACATGCACATATCAACTGCAGTTGTAGAGCAAGTACGGTACCATTGAAAAATAGCTACAAAATAAATCTGAAATTACTTGAGTAATTTTTTCACAAAATACTTACTCACTCAAGTAGATCACTACTTTTTACTATTACTTGAGTCATTTTATTCTTAAGTACTAGCACTCTTACTTGAGTACAACTCTTTGGCTTCTCTAACCACCACTGCCACTGCATTTCCCCAGTGAAAGCCTGCTCTGAAGGGCGGTTTACTCTAGAAAAATAATGTTATGCTATATATATACTGTAAATTAGAGAAGGCCTCTTGCTGATGCAAAAAAATGAGAATAGATTATAAATAAATGCCCTGAATATGTTGAAGACCTGTTTTTATACATTCATACTTTTCTTTCTCTGCCTGGGTGAGTAATCACATGTTAGATTTCTCTTTGCAGTCTTCTGTATGTGGCAATCCTCCATTCTCTATAATTGTACAGTCTTTTTGCCAACAGCATATCACTGTCTCCAAAAGTGCACATTCATTTATGCTGCAGTATGCTGTGCCACTTCACAAAAAGAGACCAAGGTGCATTAAAGCTCATTCCCGTCCCTTCTGCGCTGAGCTCTCGTCTTAAATCCGTCAACCTTCCCTTTTACGGCTTGTCACATTTGGGTATTTTTTTTGTGTTTGACAGGCTTGCCTCTCGTCTCCAGTGTCATTCATCATCATGTGTGTGACACTGCTGTTAAACCCACATCCCATCCAACAGATGTATCATATCTCATCATGAACCACAAATGAATATGTTGAAGAAAGAGCAGCATGGTGCTTATCAGTGCCACATGCAGCATATGTTTAACCTGTGCGTGCAGCTTCCTATGTTTATCAGAGGAAACCCAAGCAAGAATTCGCTTCCCAGACTCAGATTAATATCAGAAAAAACTGATGTGCCACAAAAGATCAATAGATGAGAAACATTATAGTTGGCAGGGTACATGCGCTTTAGTTCCAATGTTAATAAGGCTCCATTTGGAGTGAAAAAATGTTCCGATAGCAAAAAAAGAAAGCTACCCACTGCACGAGCTCACGATCCTTAATGAGTTTGTCCTTGTTTAGTCAGCTAAATAATTCTGTACAACAGGGTCAATATTCACAAAGTGGCATTTTATGTCAAAAACAAGGCCACAGGCACAAAACCTACAATATTATCTCCTTAACCCTTGTGTAATGTTCATATTGTTGTTACTCAGCCAGCGTTTGTGGGTCTGATGGACCCGTTGCATTTTGTGGCTTTTAAAGCCTCACAATCAAACACTTTTATGTTAAAATACTGAACAGGGGCCGTATTTATCAAGCGTCTTAGAATTACTCCTAAGAAGTCTGCTAAGAGTTGACTTATGAGTAAAGAAATTCTTCGCTGAAAGCTGCACTTAAAAGTTAGTTATCAAGCGTCTTACTCACACTTTCAGCGAAGTATAGGACTGAATCTTAAGTGTCACACTCAGAGCTGAATTGCGACATTACTATGTGTTGTAAACGGAATTTTAGGTGACGTCATTTCTGTGTCCATAGAAATGACCAATCACGGAAGGGAATCCCTTGTCTAAGAATAAAGAAATATCTTAGAAATATTCAAGTGGACAATGGGATTGTATATTTTGACAATAAACTACAAAATAATACAAAACAAACAAACAATATTGGCAATGAATCAAAAATAAATGTTTCCTTTTCTTTCCAATTCATTTTCCCGAAGCATTGTGATGACCTTTAGTTCTGCTGTGAAAGCTCTGCTGCGTGATGTTGCTGATGAGATGACGCCCCTTATTAAATCTGTGACAAAAATAATACCCGCTCTGTCTAAACGATACTGTTTGATCAGCTGCTCGTCATCAAACAACGCCAGGACATCCTTCCGCTCCCTGAATGTTCGCGCACGTCTCTCTCGCCTCAGTGCCATCCCCCGCTGGCAGCTCCTAACCACTTAGGACAGGTCTCTTAAATATCGTGGAGAGTAGGAGTGATCCTTAGACTTAAGAAAGTTGATAAATAGCTTTTATTCTTAAGTTTGAGAGTAGGACTAAATTTCGCAAATTCTCAGGACTTAAATGTAAAATGGCACTCTAAGACGCTTGATGAATACGGCCCCAGATGTTTACCTTATCCCAATAAACATCTGTTCAGTATTTTAACATGAAAGTGTTTGATTGAGAGGCATTAAAAGTCACAAAATGCAACGGGTCCATCAGACCCACAAACGCAACAACAACATGAACATTACACGGAAAATTTCTCTGCCAGTTTCTGCATCCGACAGGGATTCTTCTTTTGTGTTTCTGCACCTGCGGTTCCCACACAAGGTTGCAACATTGTTTGTCAACACTGACTGCTCTCATTTTCTCGCACATTTGACCCTCTGGTGTTCTGTGTGTTCATGTTTAGGCCTGCTGTTTGTGTGTGTGTGTGTGTGTGTGTGTGTGTGTGTGTGTGTGTGTGTGTGTGTGTGTGTGTGTGTGGTACACAGAACATCAGTTTCCACACTTCTATTAGCCCCGGGTCCAGTGGACCGGGACATCTTATGTGTAATAGAAATGTGTAGGGGGGGTGTATGGTGTGTGGTCTTAAAATATGTATTCTGGTGTATGTTCTTCACAGACAATGAGCCAAAGTCAGTGAGTCTCAGTTTGAAAAATTAACTAATTGTATAATTTTTCTTTTAATAAAAAATTAAAAACGGGTCCCACAGACCCGAACACCACACAAGGGTTTTATCATAGATTTAAAAGAAAAAAATGAATACATATTTTTGGCCTGCTAACGGCAATGTCAAAAACATATACACAAACACTATACAAAACCATTACTGAACTGAACTGCAATTTTTTAGCTAGAATTTATAAAATGCAATTATTTGTGCCCCAAATAAATTTAGTATGGTCTGTTTGGATCACAAACGGTAAGTCAGACTGACACACTAAAATCGTACAGCATCTCACACAAGCACGGTGACACAGGGGTTAGTGCATGTGCCTCACATTACAAAGGTCCTGAGTTCAATCGCGGGATCGGGATCTTTCTGTGTGGAGTTTGCATGTTCTCCCCGTGACTGCGTGGGTTCCCTCTGGCTTCCTCCCACCTCCAAAGGCATGCACCTGGGGATCGGTTGATTGGCAACATTAAATTGGCCCTAGTGTGTGAATGTGAGTGTGAATGTTGTCTGTCTATCTGTGTTGGCCCTGCAATGAGGTGGCGACTTGTCCAGGGTGTACCCCGCCATCCGCCCGAATGCAGCTGGGATAGGCTTCAGCACCCCCAGCGACCCCGAAAGGGACAAGCGGTAGAAAATGGATGGATCTCACACTAGTGGGTACTCCCATTATATTCTAAATATCTAATTATATATTCTTGCATACAACTTAAGTAGTCCCTGTTCAGTATGGAATCTTGGGTACAGAATTCGCCACCTACACTCAATCATCAGGAGATTGAAAATCTCCTGATGATTGAGGGTACCCCCCCTCATGAAACAGGCCTGTAGAGATGAAATAGTCTTGTGATTTTTTTTCCCACACATACATATATTGCGCTCTACTACGGTATCGAGCACTATTTTTTGGATAACCTTATTAAGACATATATATATATATATATATATATATATATATATATATATATATATATATATATATATATATCAGTGACGTGCGGTGAGGTTCATGGCTGGTGAGGCACTGACTTCATCACAGTCAGATTTACAAACATATGAACCCTAAAGAGTATCTTATTCACCATTTGATTGGCAGCAGTTAACGGGTTATGTTTAAAAACTCATACCAGCATTCTTCCCTGCTTGGCACTCAGCATCAAGGGTTGGAATTGGGGGTTCAATCACCAAAAATGATTTCCGGGCACGGCGCCGCTGCTGCCCACTACTCCCCTCACCTCCCAGGGGGTGAGCAAGGGGATGGGTCAAATGCAGAGGACAAATTTCACCACACTTAGTCTGTGTGACAATCATTGGTACTTTAACTTAACTTTAACTTTACACATACAAACTGTAGCACACAAAAAAGCACATTTAATTTAAAAAAAACATTATTATGGTCTTACCTTCACTTATAAATGAAGTCCATGCGCAGCTCCTTTTGAACAAAAGCATTGATAACTTGTTTATAGAAGTCTTCCTTATCTTTCTTCAGTTTTAAAAGTCTCTCTGTCTCGATGGAGATCTTCCTTTAAGTATTACCTCCTGCTTCGATTGAAAGTCCAGTTTAGAAAACTGTTTTATTTTAGATATGTAATCCTCCATGTTAATAGTCCAGGCGAGGAAAAAATAAACGACCCCTGCTCACTGTTGCTGCTTGTTGTCACTTTTTCTGCAGCTGAGTAGTCGCAGAAATGCTCCCTGGGATCACTACCGCCCTCTACCACCAGGAGGCGGGATTACTGCGAGCCTCACATAGTGCGTCTTCGCAGCAGTTTTATGATTGCTCAGCACAAGAAATACGTTACACACATACAGTTGTTGACAAAATACACTGTACATTATATACCTCAGCTAAATAAACTATGGAAATGTATGATATAGTTCATATTGCAATACGGTCTCACTGCACAGCAGGCCAGCAGTTAGCCGAGTCCGCAATCCATGGTGAGGCTCAACTCAGTGACGTGCCTCAACTGGCTGCTGACTCACCGCAAGTCTCTTCTCAGTATTTGAACGGCAAATGTGAAAATTCAGCAATTTTGAATAAAAAATAATCTAAAACTGGTGAAGTTAAATGGAAAATAACTTTATAGTATAATCACTGGATACATATAACAATTTAATTTTTTTTTTTCTTTTTAAATTTTTTTTCTTTCCATGATGGCACGTGAGGCCCCGCCTCCCCTGCCTCCCCTGACTGCATGTCACTGATAGATATATATATATATATATATATATATATATATATTCTAACTAGGGCTGTCAACATCAATGTGTTAACGCACGTGATTAATACAACTAAATTATTGTGTTATCAAATATGAATGATAATTAATCACTGCCCAGAAAATGCACGCATTTGTTACACAGCCTGTGATCAAGATGAGATGCTCATCTTTGCTTCAAAACAGAATTTTGGATAAAACTAAGGTAACTTGTTGGTATTGCAGTGACAAACGGTTCTATCATCAAGTTTAAAATACCATCTTAAAGCGAAACACGTACTCCAGAATGGCGCCGACACTGACTTATTTTGTAAACAGCTAATGACTTTTCCTGGTGATATTGGAGACTTTTTTTGTGACTTGGAGACGGTAAGGTGAAAGCAAGCAGCAGTCACCGTCCTCAGCGAGCAGTGACGGCTGCTGATGGTCAGCTGGTGCTGCTGCGCTGATACATTCACAACAAGCAGAGGACAACGCTACACTGGCAAAGTTTACGGGTTCAATATTGTCAACAAAAGTAGCACAGTTAAGTTAAACAATGCCATCGCATGTCGGACATCCAACATCTGTGAAGACCGAGTCCTGCAAGAAGATGTCGTTCATATCACCACAGCTGATCTGTTGTACAATACCTTGGAGAGACACTATTACAGCAAGGATCAATCAATCAATCAATCAATGTTTACTTGTATAGCTCTAAATCACAAGTGTCTCAAAGGGCTGCACAAGCCACAACGACATCCTCGGCTCAGATCCCACATCAGGGCAAGAAAAAACTCAACCCAATGGGATACAATGAGAAACCTTGGGGGGAACGCAGCCATGAGTGCCGCTGGCGACCAGTGCAATGGACGTCAAGTGGATCTAGCATTATATTGTGAGAGTCCAGTCCATAGTGGATCTAACATAATAGTGAAAGTCCAGTCCATAGTGGGGTCAGCAGGAGATAATCTTGGATGGAGACAAGTCAGCAGCGCAGAGATGTCCCCAACTGATGCACAGATGAGTGGTCCACCCTGGGTCCCTACTTTGGACAGCTAGCGCGTCATCTGTGGTCACCAAATCTGTGCCCCCCCCCCCCCCCCCCCCTCCACAAAGGAAAGGGGGGCAGAGCAGAAAAGAAACGGCAGATCAACTGGTCTAAAAGGGGGGTCTATTTAAAGGTTAGAGTATACAAATGAGTTTTAAGATGGGACTTAAATGCTTCTACTGAGGTAGCATCTCTAACTGTTACCGGGAGGGCATTCCATAGTACTGGAGCCCGAATAGAAAACGCTCTATAGCCCGCAGACTTTTTTTAGGCTCTGGGAATCACTAATAAGCCGGAGTTCTTTAAACACTCCAGTACTCTGGAATGCCCTCCCGGTAACAGTTAGAGATGCTACCTCAGTAGAAGCATTTAAGTCCCATCTTAAAACTCATTTGTATACTCCAGCCTTTAAATAGACCCCCTGTTTGGACTAGTTGATCTGCCGTTTCTTTTTTTTCTCCACCGGACACAGGTCCGGTGGCCATGGATGAAGTTCTGGCTGTCCAGAGTCGGGACCCGGAGTGGACTGCTCGCCTGTGCATCGGTTGGGGACATCTCTGCACTGCTGACCCGTCTCTGCTTGAGATGGTTTCCTGCTGGCCCCACTATGGACTGGACTCTCACTATTATGTTAGATCTACTATGGACTGGACTTTCACAATATTATGTCAGACCCACTCGACATCCATTGCTTTCGGTCTCTCCTACAGGGGGGGGGGGGGTTACCCACATATGCGGTCCTCTCCAAGGTTTTGTCATAGTCATTCACATCGACGTCCCACTGGGGTGAGCTGTCCTTGCCCCCTTGTGGGCTCTGTACCGAGGATGTCGTTGTGTCTTGTGCAGCCCTTTGAGACACTTGTGATTTAGGGCTATATAAATAAACATTGATTGATTGATTGATTGATATTACGGAGATGAAAGAAGGCTGGTTTAGTAACACTCTTAATGTGTGACTCAAATGAGAGAGTTGGGTCGAAGATAATACCCAGATTCTTTACCGAGTCGCCTTGTGTAATTGTTTGGTTGTCAAATGTTAAGGTGGTATTATTAAATAGGTGTCGGTGTCTAGCAGGACCGATAATCAGCATTTCCGTTTTCTTAGTGTTGAGTTGCAAAAAGTTAGCGGACATCCATTGTTTAATTTCATTAAGACACGCCTCCAGCTGACTACAATCCGGCGTGTTGGTCAGCTTTAGGGCCATGTAGAGTTGGGTGTCATCAGCATAACAGTGAAAGCTAGCACCGTATGATGTCGCCTAGCGGCAGCATGTAAGTAATACAGAGTGCAGGGCCAAGAACCGAACCAACTGTACTACACAAACAAGAGCATCAACTTGCAACTACAGACTGAATGTGAATGTATTTTGCTTCCTGGAGAACGTTGGACATCTGTAAGCAGAGGTGGGTAGTAACGCGCTACATTTACTCCGTTACATCTACTTGAGTAACTTTTGGGATAAATTGTACTTCTAAGAGTAGTTTTAATGCAACATACTTTTACTTTTACTTGAGTATATTTATAGAGAAGAAACGCTACTTTTACTCCGCTACTTTTATCTACATTCAGCTCGCTACTCGCTACTAATTTTTATCGATCTGTTAATGCACGCTTTGTTTGTTTTGGTCTGTCAGACAGACCTTCATAGTGCCTGCGTTTCAACAAATACAGTCACTGGTGACGTTCACTCCGTTCCACCAATCAGATGCAGTCACTGGTGACGTTGGACCAATCAAACAGAGCCAGGGGTCACATGACCTGACTTAAACAAGTTGAAAAACTTATTGGGGTGTTACCATTTAGTGGTCAATTGTACGGAATGTGTACTGTACTGTGCAATCTACTAATACAAGTTCCAATCAATCAATCAAAAGTGTGAAGGAAAAAAGACCATTTTTTATTTCAACCGTACACCCCGTCAAAAGCCTAAAGACTGACTGCACAGAACAGAGTGGACCGACACCAGCAGATGACATGGCACCCCAAACCATCACTGATGGTGGAAACTTTACACTAGACTTCAGGCAACGTGGATCCTGTGCCTCTCCTGTCTTCCTCCAGACTCTGGGACCTCGATTTCCAAAGGAAATGCAAAATTTGCATGGTTGGGTGATGGTTTGGGGTGCCATGTCATCTGCTGGTTTCGGTCCACTCTGTTTCCTGAGATCCAGGGTCAACGCAGCCGTCTACCAGCAAGTTTTAGAGCACTTCATGCTTCCTGCTGCTGACCTGCTCTATGGAGATGGAGATTTCAAGTTCCAACAGGACTTGGCGCCTGCACACAGCGCAAAATCTACCCGTGCCTGGTTTACGGACCATGGTATTTCTGTTCTAAATTGGCCCGCCAACTCCCCTGACCTTAGCCCCATAGAAAATCTGTGGGGTATTGTGAAAAGGAAGATGCAGAATGCCAGACCCAAAAACGCAGAAGAGTTGAAGGCCACTATCAGAGCAACCTGGGCTCTCATAACACCTGAGCAGTGCCAGAAACTCATCGACTCCATGCCACGCCGCATTAACGCAGTAATTGAGGCAAAAGGAGCTCCAACCAAGTATTGAGTATTGTACATGCTCATATTTTTCATTTTCATACTTTTCAGTTGGCCAACATTTCTAAAAATCCCTTTTTTGTATTAGCCTTAAGTAATATTCTAATTTTGTGACACACGGAATTTTGGATTTTCATTTGTTGCCACTTCAAATCATCAAAATTAAATGAAATAAACATTTGAATGCATCAGTCTGTGTGCAATGAATAAATATAATGTACAAGTTACACCTTCTGAATGCAATTACTGAAATAAATCAAGTTTTTCAAAATGTGTATGTTACTCATCAGTTACTCAGTACTTGAGTAGTTTTTTTACAACATACTTTTTACTTTTACTCAAGTAAATATTTGGGTGACTACTCCTTACTTTTACTTGAGTAATAAATCTCTAAAGTAACAGTACTCTTACTTGAGTACAATTTCTGGCTACTCTACCCACCTCTGTCTGTAAGTAATCACGACGAGCTGGGGTTGCATTGTAAAAACAAAACAAAAAAATCAGCATTGTCATTGTTTGTTTACCTCTTTTGTTTCAACAACTTTTTAAACTAAAGAAGAGTAAATGGTGCATGATGTTAAGTTGTTTATGAGTGTGTTTACTACATTGTCGATTACTAACTGTACCTTGTTTGCAAGATTGTTGCGAACTGCAAAGACTTTCAATATGTGCACTTAATTTTATTATACTTATTTTCACCAGGTTTTGAGCAAATCAATGACTTGCAGTTCAGTAAAACATTTTTAAAAAAAACGTTCCTGTATGACATTCTGACTATCAAATTGCATTTGTACCCAAATATTGGGGTATTTTCCCAAGTGAATTTTGTTAATGCAAGCAAATGATAATTATTTGATAATTGGTTAATCATGATTATTCACAGGTTTAGAGTGTGATTAATCTGATTTAAAAAAATAATCACTTGACAGCCATAATTAAAACTTCAGTGATAAGTATAATTTATCCAAAAAGTTACTTCGGTAAATGTAACTGAGTAAATGTAGTGTGCTACAGTTGTACTTCTGTAAAGGAGAGTAAAAGAGGACAAAAGACACACAAAAAGACAGAGAGATCATTTAAGCATGTGTAAGTTACATTCGCTAACCGTGTTACAAAAAAGATCAGTTAGAATAATACATAATGTTGGATATAGAGAACACACAAACCCTTTATTTATTAAGTCAGAAATATTAAAGTTTGGTGATTTGGTAAAATTGCAAACAGCTAAAATGATGTACAAAGCAAACTATAACCTGCTACCAAAGAATGTACAACAATTCTTCTCAACTAAAGAGGAGAAATATAACCTTAGAGGAAAAAATAATTTAAAACATTTATATGCACGTACAACACTTAAAACTTTTAGCATATCAGTATGTGGAATTAAATTATGGAATGGATTAAGTAAAGAAGTTAAAAATTGTACTGATATGATCCAGTTTAAGAGGTTGTTCAAAATAATAGTGCTTACAGAGTACAAAAAAGAAGAATTATGAGAAATACTTTCAACCTTATTGAAAATAAGATATTCTTCATCTCAGTATGTTAATAATGACTGAATTAATTAATTAATTACATATTACAAAACTGTTGTATACTAATTCATAGATGTTATTTTATTATATAAAAAGGTCAGTAAATGATTCTATATATTTGTAAACGCTTGAAGTGGGAAAGGGGTAGGATTAAATAAGCTTTGCTTCTTCCTACTCCTTTTCGGGCATGATGTAAAATGAAATGATATGAAATTGTGTGATGTATTATGATGTAAGTGTGTTCATGTTCGAAATAAACTAAAGAAAAAAAAAAAAGAAAAAAAAAAGTTGTTATTATGATGTGTTATTCTTATGCCAGGAGAACAAAACCTCTTCCCAAAATGTTAATCATACTTTTATGTGTTCCTTGTTTTGGAAGGCCCATATGTGAAAACTGATCATTGTCTCACAAGTGGGACAGGCTCCAGCCCTCCCGCGACCCAGAGAGGGACAAGCGGTAGAAAATGGATGGATGGAGTTACTACTCAACCTCAGCTGTGGTGTCAGAAGTTGAAATTGAAGCTGAAGTCAGAAGAAGTATTTTTTTACCTAAAGGCCGACTGAGGTTCACAGTGGTTCCCATTTTCTCTTACAGGTTGCTGATATTGAACCTCTGACCTTTCTAAGCATACTGAATTATGTCAGAATTCAGACTACAAGGTCTGTACTTTCAAAGTATTATTGTATCAATACTTGATTATTAGTTGTTATAATAATGAACATATGAAACAAAATGGATAGCTATACATTAAAACGTTACATTTGCACAATTGAACATGTTCAAGAAGGAATAGAAGCGGAGTGTCAAATTTAACGAAAGAAAAGGCTGAAGATGAAAATGTATATAAAGACTGTATTAGGTATTAGGTCATTTAACATAAGCTCTCTCCCGGTTGCAGTTAGTCCAGAACGCGGCAGCGCGTCTTTTAACAGGGGCCAGGAGATGCGAGCATATAACCCCAATTCTTGAGAGTTTGCACTGGCTCCCTGTTCATTTTAGAATTGATTTTAAAACCTTGCTGTTTGTTTTTAAAGCTTTACATTGACTGGCACCTCAGTATATCTCGGACCTCATCCAAACTTACAATCCTGCGCGCGCTCTGAGGTCCGAGAGCCAGCTCCAGCTCGTGGTGCCCAAGACCAGACTTAAAACCAGGGGAGACAGGGCCTTCTCTGTGGTCGGCCCTAAGCTCTGGAACACTCTGCCCCTCCATGGTCAAACTGCTCCCACAGTGGAGTGTTCTAAGTCTCGTCTTAAGACACACTTTTATTCTCTGGCTTTTAACACTACGTGAGTTGTGTGGTCCTCTGTTGTTCTCTGTGTTTTTAAAATTGTTATTTCTATTTACTGTTTTAATTGGTTTTACCCTTTAAAATCGTTTTTAATCATATTTATTTTATATTGTTTTTAATTGTTTTTAATATTGTTGTGCAGCACTTTGGAAACATTTTGTTGTTTAAATGTGCTATATAAATAAAGTGGATTGGATTGGATTGATAAAGTCTATTGGGACTTGTTCGTCCTTTCAGGTACATTTTTGCTCTATTTCTTTTCATAACTTTGGTAGTGTTACTCCGAATGGGATGTTCTTTTTTCCTGAAAGGGTTTTTTGATGTTAAATTGTATTATTTTTTGTACAAATTCTTTCATACATCAAATAATTTTAACACAGTTAAGTAGCACCAGGACAAAAACGTCTCAGGGAGTTAGGGTTGTGATAAAAAAAAAATTAATTATTTGGTTGTTTTTTTTAACTTTGTTTGCTCAAATGTCTTAATCAACTTCAGTCCTAAACAAGAATAACAAACATGCCATGTTTTGTTTTTTGTTACTTTTTTTACTGCCAATTTGATGTAATTATGTCTGAGTTTTTTATTTTGAAAAATGTGCATAAAATGATTACACTTCCAGAGAGTAAATGTTAAAGTACAAAGGCATATTAGCGATTGTAGTTAGGACTGAAGTTGATTGATAGATTTGAGCAAAATTTAGAAAACAAATATGGGTCCCACATTTTTTTATACAGTCTTAACTCCCTGAGGACTTTAACATCTTGGCGTTGTTTTATTGCTATTAAATTATGTATGGTCTAGAAAGTGAATATATTGAATTATATACTTGTATCTGAGCATGACCTTTAATTTAGTACCTCATATTATTTTTTATGACAATATATTTGCATATGAATCAAAGTATGAACATTTTTATAACATATCCTAACAGTTTTGAAAATATTGTCCAGATAATGTTTTTCGAGTGAGTTGCTGCACTGTTGAGCAGATTATTACTGTAACTTGTCATACTAATTCTGGCCAACTTGTGTTGAGCTCATGTTCAAGTGTAGTTGTTGAACCCTGCTGAGGATGGAGGACTAGTCCCTGTGCATCCGTGAGACACGTGAAGGCATTGGGGGGTATCTTCTCCACCACCAGCAGGTTATTTTCCAAGTGGACGGAAGACAACGTGGAGCCAGAATTTCTTGGGTGACACACTTCCCACTGCCTCACCAGCCTAGAACATGAAACATGCAAAATTGCAACGTACTTTGCATAAACTATTCACCTTCCTGTCACATGCAGTGGTACCTTGATTTTTGTACTTTTGTACACCCTCTTTTTGTATGATTTGGCGTTGGTGACTGAGAAGAGTTCCGAAATAACTCACAATTGGGCCAAATAAAGTTGTGAGTGCCAGAATTTTGATTTTGATTTTACTTTGTTTTCTGCATGTAAAATTAGAAGTATTGTCCATTAAATGTTCATATTAAATTACTATAGTTTTGTGTGTATATAAAGTATTAACTTGATTTACATGATTTATTATGGTAAAAATTGCACACATTTTTGTACTATATGGTCTTCGTCTGACCTTTTGCAACAAAATACTTACAAAAACTGAAGTACCACTGTATGTTGACTCAATAATTAGTCCAACAGAACATACTTCTGGAATAGTACCTGATATGATTGTTGTCCAGTCTCAGCCTCTGCAAGTTCTTAAACTGCCGTACCCAGCGAGGGACTTCTCCAAGAACGTTATTGTCCATCAGGAGTTCAACGAGCGAGCGGTACGTTCCGACAAAAGACCCTCGCTCGATACCCTCATTCCTCAGTGCATTGTGGGACAGATCAAGTGAGCGTAGGCCGGGCCGCATGTGGCGAAAGGTGAGGGCAGGGATGTGGCTTATGTTGTTGTGTTGAAGGTTGAGTTTTTGGAGAGGACGAGGAAGATTCAGTGGCACCGATGTCAGGTGGTTGGAAGACAGGTCCAAGGCTTCAAGGCTTCTACAAAACAAGGAAATATATTGAAAATGAAGACCTTGAATACTCAGCACCGGTGCTGCATTTCAGTGTGGTGTTCCCCTAAGAGCTGTTGTTGTTAGTACACCAATCTCTGCATAGTTCCTGATTTGTGCTACGAATAGAAAACACTGAAACTAGCAGGGAGGTAACTAATGACCGCACAGTGCAGTCAAATGAAGGCTTCTGGGCAGGTAAAAAAGGTTTTAAACTCCCCTCAATTCAACTTGATATAAATGTTGCAGTATGCATACAACCATATTTGTAGTGAGGGAACATTTAAAATGTGTGAGCAAGAGTAACACTTCTCGTATTTTTAATATCATTCAGCGCAGGTCAGATTTAGGAACCTGATTTAGATCTCATTTATACCATTGTGTGTACTGTATGTCTTACAGCGATAGCTGCATGACATTGCACCTAGGGATGGGTGATTGTCACATTTAAATCGGTATCCTGGTACCTGTAAAATCACTAATGCTAATCAATAAGAGCATTGAGCACTAGCACATTATGGTAGAGTGGAGCTTTGCTGTACGTTCAAGCGTTTTCTATCAGGCATACTTGCTTTGTTGGCATAGAAAATTGTAACATTACATAGAAGCAGTTCGGCTCAGTCCGCTCTAAGTGCTTGTTTGCCTGCCAAGTGTTTGAGCCCAGTCTGCAACCAGACTTGATGTCACGAGCAACAAGGTTTGATTTTACGTGAATCAGTACCCGGTAGTGAACTAGTAGGGAGGTGACTAATGACCGCACAGTGCAGTCAAATCCGGAAAGTACGAAATTCAGCCAGTGCCTATAAAAGTAGCGAATTCAGTACCTGTCCCGAATTATACCCTTACCATACTGCAGGGTTATTAAATTAAATTGTTATAGGGGCCACATTTCCAGAATGCTTAGGACTAGAGATGTCCGATAATATCGGCCGATAAATGCGTTAAAATGTAATATCGGAAATTATCGGTATCATTTTTTTATTATCGGTATCGTTTTAGTTTTTTTATTAAATCAACATAAAAAACACAAGATACACATACAATTAGTGCACCAACCCTCCCTCCCCCATTTACACTCATTCACACAAAAGGGTTGTTTCTTTCTGTTATTAATATTCTGGTTCCTACATTATATATCAATATATATCGATACAGTCTGCAAGGGATACAGTCCGTAAGCACACATGAATGTGCATGCTGCTGGTCCACTAATAGTACTAACCTTTAACAGTTAATTTTACTCATTTTCATTAATTACTAGTTTCTATGTAACTGTTTTTATATTGTTTTACTTTCTTTTTTATTCAAGAAATTGTTTTTAATTTATTTATCTTATTTTATAAAAACATTTTAAAAGTACCTTATCTTCACCATACCTGGTTGTCCAAATTAGGCATAATAATGTGTTAATTCCACGACTGCATATATCGGTTGATATCGGTATCGGTAATTAAAGAGTTGGACAATATCGAAATATCGGATATCGGCAAAAAGCCATTATCGGCCATCCCTACTTAGGACTAAGGGGGCTGAACTTCTCTATTTTTATTTTGAGAGCCATTCTCTGTAGTGGACATTTGTTTATAGTTTTAAAAAAATGTGTCAGATTTACAAAATTCTGAAAAAACGTATCCCTTTTCATCCAAATACCAGTGTCCACTGCAGTGGAAGCTGGCCTTTAGGAGGTTAAAATGTCAGAGCAAGGATGTGTTTCCACTGGTCCAAGTTCTTCAATACAACAGGAGCCCCTTTGTGTTTTTATGATACCTAATTATGTGCAAACATTTTAAAGTTTCCCCCAAGTTTTGAACTGAATTAATGGGCCGGTCTAGTGTTATGCCTGGGAATTTAGCCTCAGGGTTGCCAGTTGAATAGCCCTGTCATACTGCACCATCGTCATGTAGATACATCTATTCGTCACAGGAAATTGATTATGAACGTAACTGTGTGTGGGTTCAAAATGATAAATGTTACTATATTGGCCTGTCCATTTCTCAGTACCCGTTCATACTACTGTAGTTTCACGCTACTGATTTGTATTCCCAGTCTTTGCTAGGAAGCTCTTTGCTCGGAGCGCCACGTGCTATTATTGAGCAGAGAGGAGCACTCAGTCCTTTTACAACTGCAGTCCATGCCTACTCACACACATATACCGTACTGTATGCACACACCCATGTGCACAGTCAAGTGTTTGATTGAGATGACTTATTTATTCCAATAAAATCTTTGTGCCAAAGTGGCCTCCAGATGACTTTTATGGAGCATGCCCATTTAGTGTATAGGGAAGACCAGATGAAATTGTATGCTTCACCATGCGCTCACGTTTCCAGAATGTATGAGCTCATGCTGCCAGCTTGAGAACTGACTAAGCCCTCTTGAGAGTTGACTGTATGGGGACTTGATTTAAGGGGATAATTATTTTAGGTTTTGATATTGACCAAAGGATAGCTGCTGGTTTACTTGCTGAAAACTTAGACTTAGACTTCCTTTTTATTGTCATTCAAATTTGAAATTTACAGCAAAGATAAGAACGAAATTTCGTTACATAAGCTCATGGTAGTGCAGGATAAAAAAGCAATAAGGTGCATATATAAATAAATAAATATATATAAATAATAAATATATATATATATAATAAATATATACAGTATATATAAATATATATATAAATAAATAAATAGATTACTGTACAGATAAATATATTGCTACATGCTCCATTAAATCGGATACAGGCAGTGAATTGAAATTGGACTGGAAGACTGCAGTTCTACTGTATATGTCAGGGGTCGGGAACCTTTTTGGCTGAGAGAGCCATGAAAGCCAAACATTTTAAAATGTATTTCCGTGAGAGCCATATAATATTTTTTAACACTGAATACAACTAGATGCGTGCATTTTTAAGTAAGACCGACATTTTTAGAGTATAGTAAGTCTCTTATTCTTTTTAATAACATTGTTATTCTGAAGCTAACCAATAATAAATAAAATACTTCTTACCATTAATGCGACTTCTTGAACAGGTGCGGTAGAAAACGGATGGATGGATTAAAATGCATGAGAATGTTTTATATTTTGAACGTTATTTTTACCACTGTGATTACCAGCTGAATTATTCATTACTTATCGTGTTAAGCAATGTCAGCTAAGATTTATCTGAGAGCCAGATGCAGTCATCAAAAGAGCCACATCTGGCTCGCGAGCCATAGGTTCCCTACCCCTGGTATATGTACTGTCAAAACTCTGTACCCATCATTTGAAAAGATGCATCACGGTTTCCGCAAGGACCAGTAAACATGTGGCGCTCTGAATCATTTTCATTGACGGCAGAGCGTGAGGATATAGAGACTGTTATTAGAGTGCTACTGTGGTATCTGCTTCTGTAGCTTCTGGTCACACAGCATACAAGAACCATGACAAACACAACACAGACAGCAAACAGCAAAAGAACAGCGAGGACCAGGTCACACAAACTAATGTTTGGGTGCTATTTTTGAAGAAATTGATACTTTGTGGCAAGTATCAAAGCCAAACAGACTCATCCAGACAGTCCTCATTCACAAGTCCTGGAGCCAGGGTCTGCCATGGGTGTGTCAGTGCTTTTGGCAGAGGTAACTTTCACTTCTGTGAGAGCCCGACCAGCATTAGTGCCACAAGAGCGACTCAATTTTGGAGCAGAATTTTCCCACAGTCAACAGGACAATTCAGAACCACTTTGCAGTGGAACCTCAATTTACAAACCTCTCATTACAGGTGAAACTAAAAAATTCTGAATATAGTGCAAAAGTCCATTCATTTCGGCAATTCAACTTCAAATGTGAAACATGTATGCAAATATGTTATATAAACTCATTACATGCAAAGTGAGACATGTCAAGCCTTTGTTTGTTATGATTTTTACGGTTTACAGTTTTTGAAAACCCAACATTTTCTGAGATTTTCAATTAGGCATTTCCATAGGCTGTAAACCATAATCAGCAAAATTATATCAAAAGAAGGCTTGAAATATCTTGAGTTGCATGTTATGAGTCTTTATCGTTTATTAGTTTAAACTTGTAAATCTTATTGCTTGAATAAACAAACCATTTTTTTGCGTTTCACCTGTATACAAACCTTTCGATTTATAAACCACAGACCAAAAAGAAATATGCTTTGGTGTACGAACCTTGTTCTTTGTGTTCGGGTATTTCATCCCCAAAAACTACTTTGTGTGCTTTTTATATTTTTTAGCTTTTTTACAGCATTTATTTCTAGTTTTGATATGAGTCCAAAGAAAGTAATAGACAATCGTTGTGTGGTTAAAAATATTCAGGAAGTATCCACAGCGTTGGCGGCTCTGCCTCCCCCTCCAATTTTCTTCGGCTGAACACCAAGATTAAACAACAAGGTAAAGTGGACTACATTTTTTATTCCTAATTATTGTAGCAACCTGGCCATTGCACCACAGGGCTAGTGACAATGTGTGTGCGTGTCTGCAGGGCAGCTGCATGTGAGGAGAACAGTTCAGCTGTTGTTGTTTTTGTGGCTTTGTTTTTAAATAGAAAGTTGATCCATCACCCCATTGCTATGTTTGTTTAATATCAGTATTAGAGATGTCCGATATCGGCCGATAAATGCTTTAAAATGTAATATCGGAAATTATCGGTATCGTTTTTTTTTATTATCGCTAGTTTTTTTTTTGTTTTGTTTTTTTAAATCAACATAAAAAACACAAGATACACTTACAATTAGTGCACCAACCCAAAAAACCTCCCTCCCCCATTTACACTCATTCACACTAAAAAAAAGGGTTGTTTTTTTCTGTTATTAATATTCTGGTTCCTACATTATATATCAATACAGTCTGCAAGGGATACAGTCCGTAAACACACATGATTGTGCGTGCTGCTCGTCCACTAATAGTACTAACCTTTAACAGTTAATTTGACTAATTTTCATCAATTATTAGTTTCTATGTACCGTATTTTTTGGACTATAAGACGCAGTTTTTTTCATAGTTTGGCCGGGCTCCAGTGCGACTTATATATGTTTTTTTCCTTTTTTATTATGCATTTTTGGTAGGTACGACTTATACTCCGGTGCGACTTATACTCCAAAAAATACGGTAACTGTTTTTATATTGTTTTACTTTTTTTTTTAATTCAAGAAAAGAAAATGTTTTTAATTTATTTATTTTATTTTATTGTATTCATTTTTTTAAAAAGGACCTTATCTTCACCATACCTGGTTGTCCAAATTAGGCATAATAATGTGTTAATTCCACGACTGTATATATCTGTATCGGTTGATATCGGTATCGGTTGATATCGGTATCGGTAATTAAAGAGTTGGACAATATCGGAATATCGGATATCGGCAAAAAGCCATTATCGGACATCCCTAATCAGTATAGTACTTTATATTGTGTTCAAAGTGTACCCATTTTTACTAAAATGCAAACTTTTGTTGAGGTTGGAAACCATTATTCATATTTACTTTGTTTCTTATTGACAACTCTGCTTCACTATGCAAACTTTTACATTTAAGAACCATGTTCAAGAACCAACTAAATTTGTAAATTGAGGTTCCACTTACATCACAAAAGTCAACTAGAAGCAGTCCCGGCGTCATTGGTGGGCCTTTTCGAGCCATGCTGGGTTTTTTGTTTTTTTTACATCGGAGCAGGTAAAAATAAGATGATAAGTAATCTAAACAAAAGCATGTTGACAAAGATGATGGCCCAATTAACTGACACGTTAGTTAAAGTTTAAATATGAGACGAAAATGTTGACAGAAACGAAATCCAATCATATTTACTTTCATCATGTCGATGGTTTGTACAAGTTTAGAATATATCCAATTACAGCTCCTAAACGGCGTACAATAACAGAGGGGTGGGGTTAGTTACGAAGGAGAGCCAATCAGATGTTTTTCCTTGTGAGATGAGGAAGTGGCCGCCAAAACTAAAATATGAGGCTTTGACATGTTACACATGGCAACATGTGTAAGCCTGAGAGAAAGTGTGAGACCTCACCAATGCGCTTTTGGAAGAATGGTCAAAAATTCCTATAAACACACTCTGCAACCTTGTGGACAGCCTTCTCAGAAGAGTTGAAGCTGTAATAGCTGCAAAAGGTTGACCCACATCATATTGAACCCTATGGGTAAGGAATGGGATGGCACTTCAAGTTCATATGTGAGTCAAGGCAGGTGGCCAAATATTTTTGGCAATATACCGGTAGTGTATCATTCTCTATGCAAACATGCACTGACAAGAGATGAAGTATAATGAAAAGATTATTGGAATTCTAGCTTTGCCCTCCTGAAATCATTGCACAGGAGTTCAACTAAAGCTGTATGTTTTCCCACTCTGTTGTCTAAAGCAGTTGTTCTCAAATCGGGGTACGCGTACCCCTGGGGGTACTTGAAGGTATGCCAAGGGGTACGTGAGATTTTTTTTAAATATTCTAAAAAAAGCAACAATTCAAAAATCCTTTATAAATATATTTATTGAATAATACTTCAACAAAATATGAATGTAAGTTCATAAACTGAACATCAAATCAAGTAGGCTATTCCATTCATTACAATGCAACAATGCAATATTCAGTGTTGACAGCTAGATTTTTTGTGGACATGTTCCATAAATATTGATGTTTAAGATTTCTTTTTTTGTGAATAAATTTTTAGAATTAAGTTCATGAATCCAGATGGATCTTTATTACAATCCCCAATGTGGGCACTTAAGTTGATGATTACTTCTACAGGTATGTGTAGAAATCTTTCTTTATAATTGAATCACTTGTTTATTTTTCAACAAGTTTTTTGTTATTTTTATATCTTTTTTTCCAAATAGTTCAAGAAATACCTCTACAAATGAGCAATATTTTTGCACTGTTATACAATTTAATAAATCAGAAACTGATGACATAGTGCTGTATTTTACTCCTTTATCTATTTTTTTCAACCAAAAATGCTTTGCTCTGATTAGGGGGTACTTGAATTAAAAAAAATGTTCAAAGGGGGTACATCACTGAAAAAAGGTTGAGAACCACTGGTCTAAACTATCAAACAGGAAACCTTCTAACAAAGCTTCATTTGTCTCTGCTGCAGCTTCATTGCAAATATGATATTTTCACATCCCCTCTACTTTGTGTGTCTTTATGAAAATTGTGTTGGATTTGTACTATATTTGGATCTTGATGCAGCAATTTTACAATACATCCGTTGACTCCCAAAATGTGTTTGAGTGTCGTATTTCTCACATTTGCACTTTCCTCAGCTCTCCCGGAAGCTCCTGCTGTGGTTTTAGAAGAATCCCAGGGAGCAGTGGAAAAACCCACAGGAATTCACTATAATACACACGTCTCACACCCCTCGCTGACATATTAACACATTCAGGATGCTCATATATACACACACACACAGTCAACATTCAGCTTGTGCATGTATGTGTGTGCGTGTGTGTGTGTGTGTGTCCGTGTGTGTGTGTGTGTGTGTGTGTGTGTGTGTGTGTGTGTGTGTGTGTGTGTGTGTGTGTGTGTGTGTGTGTGTGTGCAAGAGGGGAAAATAAAAAGTGCATGGAAAATAAATAACAGTCTCTGTGAATCAAAAAACCCACAAACCATATAGTCAGACACTGATGAAATTGTAAAAGAGCTACTGTAAAAAGCAATGTGTATTTCATTGCCAGTGTTATGACCTAATAATGTATTCCCGGAATAACAAATGATGTGTCATTGAATGTTTCTTTGGATGGGAGTTTAACTGCCACAAGCTATCAGCTTAACATAAATCAAAATCAGTACAGTATGATAATCATATTTCTCGAGAGACTCCACTTCGTGGCTGAGAATTGAACTGCAGTTTGAAGACTGCTGTGCAAAAAGGAGCTGTCAAAATATAAGATAAAAAGACTGGATTTTAGGAATAAAATGCTAAAACTAGTGAAATTAACTAGCTGCATGGACAAATAATTTTACTTGATAAAACATCCTAAATTAAGATTTGTATATTTAGAAATTAGCAGGACCATTAAGATAGAAATACACTATGTTTGTATTTGGCCACCCATCCAAATGATGAGAATCAGGTGTCCTAATCACTTGGCCCGGCCACAGGTGTATAAAATCAAGCACTTAGGAATGGAGACAGTTTCTACAAACATTTGTGAAAGAATGGGCCGCTCTCAGGAGCTCAGTGACTTCCAGCGTGGAACTGTCTAGGATGCTGCCTGTGCAACAAATCCAGTCGTGAAATTTCCTCACTCCTAAATATTCCAAAGTCAACTGTCGGCTTCATTATAAGAAAATGGAAGAGTTTGGGAACAACAGCAACTCAGCCATGAAGTGGTAGGCCACGTAAACTGACAGAGAGGGGTCAGCGGATGCTGAAGCGCATAGTGCAAAGACTTTCTGCACAGTCAGTTGCTACAGAGCTCCAAACTTCATGTGACCTTCCAAATAGCCCACGTACAGTACGCAGAGCGCTTCATGGAATGGGTTTTCATGGCCGAACAGCTGCATCTAAGCCATACATCACCAAGTCCAATGCAAAGCGTGGGATGCAGTGGTGTAAAGCACGTCACCACTGGACTCTAGAGCAGTGGAGACGCCTTCTCTGAAGTGATGAGTCACGCTTTTCCATCTGGCAATCTGATGGACAAGTCTGGGTTTGGAGGTTGCCAGGAGAACGGTACATTTCAGACTGCATTGTGCCGAGTGTGAAATTTGGTGGAGGAGGAATTATGGTGTGGGTTTTTTTTCAGGAGTTGGGCTTGGCCCCTTAGTTCCAGTGAAAATAACTTTAAATGCTCCAGGATACCAAAACATTTTGGACAATTCAATGGGATGGCACTGCAAGTTCATATGTGAGTCAAGGCAGGTGGCCAAATACTTTTGGCAATTGAAGACAAGCATTATTAAACTTGCAATTCTTAAATCAAGCCTCCTCGAGATGTTTTGCAGAATATTTAAACACGATTTTCTATTATGGGGAAAACCAAAATATCTGATTTGAAAAGTTATTTACTCAATTTTAAAATGTTTAAACTAGAGTAGATGAAAAAAATATATTATTAATGCTAAAATTAAGATTATTGGGCTCGCTTGGTAGAGCCGCCGTGCCAGCAACTTGAGGGTTCCTAGTTCGAGCCCTGCTTTCACCATCCTAGTCACTGCCGTTTTGTTACCCGCCTGCTCCAAGTGCCCCCATACTGGTTTAAATGTAGATAATGGGTTTCACTATGTAAAGCGCTTTGAGCTTTGAAATTTAATTTGTTTCACTAAAAATAAGTAAATAGCTCTTAAAACTAGGGATATTTCTAGAAAAACATTTTCAAATCTTGGCAATTGGCAAACAATTTGCAGTGCGTATAGGTGTATGACTGGACCTACCTGAGGCGGGTCCAGGCACGTTGGCTGAGGCCTTCATTGTGCAGGAGGTTGTGACTCAGGTCCAGCTCTGTCAAACGAGTGCAGCCCCTCAGTGGCTCACCTGTCACCTCCTCTATCAGATTCCTATCCATCTCTAATGTCTATTTAATAAGGGAGCGAAAAGGGCACATATGCATCATGTACAACATGCGTGATGTTTTGAGATATGGATTCCCTACTGCAGTGTTTTTCAACCTTTTCTGAACCAAGGCACATTTTTTTCATTGAAAAAATTCTGAAGCACACCACCAGCAGAAAACATTAAAAAAAATGAAACTCAGTAGCCGATATTGACAATACAAAGTCGTTCTCGCAATTGTTGGATATGACTTTAAACCATAACCAAGCATGCATCACTATAGCTCTTGTCTCGAAGTACTGTCACAACCTGTCACATCACGCCGGGACTTATTTTGAGTTTTTTGGCGTTTTCCTGTGTGTGGTGTTTTAGTTCTTGTCTTGCGCTCCTATTTTGGTGGCTTTTCCTCTTTTGTTGGTATTTTCCTGTAGCAGTTTAATGTCTTCCTTGAACGCTATTCCCCGCACCTGCTTTGTTTTCGCAATCTCGACTAAGTTGTGCGGACGCTATCCTTCTTTGTGGGGACATTGTTGATTGTCATGTCATGTACGGATGTACTTTGGGGACGCCGTCTGCTCCACACGCTGTAAGTCTTTGCTGTCGTCCAGCATTCTGTTTTTGTTTACTTTGCAGCCAGTTTAGTTTTAGTTTCGTTTTGCATAGCCTTCCTTAAGCTTCAATGCCTTTTCTTAGCGGCACTTAGCGGCACTCGCTTTTTGTTTATTTCTGGTTTAAGTGTTGGATACCTTTTTACCTACACGCTGCCTCCCACATATTGTGATCACAACAAACCATGTTCCCGACATCTACAAAGCAATTAGTTACCTGCTGCCACCTACTGATATGGAAGAGTATTACACGGTTACTCTGCCGAGCTCTAGACAGCACACACACTCAACAACGGCACATTTGCGGATTATAATTACTGGTTTGCAAAAAATATTTTTAACCCAATTAGGTGAAATTACATAATCTTCCACGGCACACCAGACTGTATCTCACGCCGCCGAAAAACAGGGGTTGAAAAACACTGCCCTACTGTATAGCAAAGTGCTATCAGTGCACCTGCAGAGAGAGGGGAAGGCCGTGGGGGAGCGAGCGGAAGTGGTTGTTCTCTAGCTTGAGGTGGAGAAGCCTCTTGAGCGGTTTGAATGCTTGCCGTGACATAGTGCCTTCGTGCAGACTGTTGTCTTCCAGCTCCAGGCTCAACATGTTGGTCAAACCTTAAGAGGCAGCAACGTTATAATGACTGGAACTTGCATAAAAGTGGCGTTGTTGCACAGAGACACATTGCACCCCGTACCTGTGAAACTATGAAACGAGAGGGCGCCAAGCCTGTTGTTGTTCAGGCTCAGCTCTTCAAGAGACGGCGGCAGCGGCGGTACCTTTGTGAGCTGGTTGCCATCTAAGTTCAGCTTCTTCAGCGAGGTCAAGTTCTAAAGATCACACATCAAAAAGAGCAGGGAAATAAGGCCAAAGGACAGACAAAATGAAGGCTTGTTCTAAAAAATCCATCATTTTCATCCTGAAGATGGAATTACAGAGTTCATAGCTGAAGAATGCCAAAATAAATCTGTACGGCTCTTCTGTATCATCTACCATGTTGTATTTTTGGTGCAGCCTATCAATGTGGCTCTTTAGTGAAAGCTGCTGTGGTTGATCTCGAAGCTGTGGACTGGAACCTTTGCAGTGTCCATCAGTCCTCTGTCATTACTGGCATGTGAGCTGGGTGGGTAGTGGAGGGGGGGGACTAAAAATATTTGACTTTCCTCTACGTCATTGGCTGCAGCTGTTTTCCATGCAGCCAATACGGCGAGAGTGCTTTGATGGTGGGGGATGATGATTGGTTGGTGTGCAGTAGGCGGCTTGAGTGTGGTCAGGATCTTTGTGTGTGTTTGGCCTGTGGTCATTTTGAGGTTAGACCCGACGTTATTCTTAGAAAAGATGAGTTAATGTGATTCCCAGCACTCTTAAATTACTATAATGATACAGGATTAAGGCCGTCTTTGATTTTAATAAGATGCAAGGGCCTTTTCGAATTTGACTTATAAAAGCGATTGGTATTTAACGGGTTCCGATCCTAAGCTGCTGACGTTGTCACAAAGAGCAGCATTTAGTTTATTTCTCCTCCTTGCCTACCTGTGGCGCTAGTTCCAATTTAATTGGTGCTGCAAGACAATGTTTTAGTCCCAAGGTAAATATACATGATTGTTACAGTGTACAGAGTGCAGTATTTACACTCAGTGGAAAGGTGTAGGTACTAGACACAGTACTCACATACAGTTGCTTTTGGCTGAATGACTCATCAATCAGTTGGTTTTTGCTGAGGTCCAATGTTTTCAGCTTTGGCAGGCCGGAGAAACCTTCTGGAGCAATTATTCGGATGTTGTTCCCTTTTTCAAAGAAAAATACAGGAGATTAGGTGCCGTTACATTATGAGGACACATGTACTATTATCGCATTACATACTACAAAGCAGGGGCGTCACTAGCTTTTAAGGACAGGGGGGGCTTAGCCCCCAGGAGATGCACAGGATGTGAGCGAACGTAGCGCACGAGCACAAAACTTCACAAATGGCTAACAAAGACTTAGAAATGATTCATTGTTATTATTATTATTTTAAAAAAATGCACAGGACAAAATTAAATGCTCCCCGGGACGATGGCTTTCTTTTTCTTTATTTATTAATTTTACATTTTATATTAAATGTCTTGGTTTTTCCTCCCTCTGAAAATCCTATGAAATGTTTAACAAGCCATCCTATAATAATACAACAGCTATTAATGTAACAATACAATAAAACAAATATATTTAATGATGTTTTTTTCATTATTTTAACAATAGGCTAATGTATATTACTTTATATAGATTCTACAAGAAACACAAAACTTAAAAACTAAATTATTTACAATTGCATACACAAGGTTTCGTGCAGCTTCACTCATTGTAAAGGAAGATAATGTGCTTCGTACACATGCAGGACCGCAAGCAAGGTCGCAGAGAAAATGCGGACTGGAATTTGAGTGATATGGGCATTTTCTATATGAACAAGTGGAATGGATTGGATACCGACGCACTAAAGGGGCTCTCTACCTTACGCTATGAAGTGAGGGGAAACTGAGTGAATAATAACAGGTTATATGATTTATTTAAACTCATATTCGGGCCGCTTTATAATGAATATGTCGGCATGTATTTGTAAAACAAAATATATATATATATACTGTATATAACACCAAATTATTTAGGGGGCTTAAGAATATTTTAGGGGGGCTTGAGCCCCCCTAAAATAGGCCTAACAACGCCAATGCTACAAAGTATATCCCAAATGTGTTCAGTAGGGTTGAGGTCACAGTTCTCAAACTCAACTAGTCCTGCCTTAATGGACCAAGTTTCAAAGATTGTTGTAATGGTAAAATGTAAAAATCTACCAGGATTTCACAGCATTTAACAATATTTTTACAGTAAAAATACTGTAATCACAATATACTGTACCATTACAATAAATGACTGTAAAAAATACGACATCCTTATTTGTCTCTTAAGGGGTTCCGTATACTACGTTGCACATTCTTGTACCGTAAGTGGCAATATACTGCTAACCGGCAGAGTAATTAAATATAAAAAATATACTTGATAAGTACTCCAAATAGTTGTCATTTTATTGTAAAATTACAATAATAATACTTGCATACATTTCTGTATTTGTGAAGTACAGCAAATAGTTGTCATTTTATTGTAATGAACTATACAATTACAATTGTGAAGTTAAAGCATTTAGTTGTAACTTTATTCAAATTCACCGTAAAATCACAGCTGTGCAGTTACAGTAAATTGCTGTAAAGATATTTCACAGTAAAATACTGTAAATGTTACTGTGCAGTTACAGTAAATTGCTGTAAAGATATTTCACAGTAAAATACTGTATATGTTGCAGTTACAGTAAATTGCTGTAAAGATATTTCACAGTAAAATACTGTATATGTTACTGTAAAGATATTTCACAGTAAAATACTGTATATGTTACTGTGAAATATCTTTACAGCAGTTACAGTAAATTGCTGTAAAGATATTTCACAGTAAAGTACTGTATATGTTATTGTGAAATATCTTTACAGCAGTTACAGTAAATTGCTATAAAGATATTTCACAGTAAAATACTGTATATGTTACTGTGAAATATCTTTACAGCAATTTACTGTAACTGCACAGCTGTGATTTTACAGTCAATTTGAATAAAGTTACAACTAAATGCTTTAACTTCACAATTGGAATTGCGCATTACAATAAAATGACAACTATTTGCTATACTTTACAAATACAGAAATGTATGCAAGTATTAGCCAGTACTTTTCTGTGAATTCACAATGAACATGTTTTACAGCAGTGTTTTTCAACCACTGTGCCGCGGCACACTAGTGTCCCGTGAGATACAGTCTGGTGTGCCGTGGGAGATCATCTAGTTTCACTTATTTGGGTTAAAAATATTGTTTGCAAACCAGTAATTATAGTCTGCACATTATGTGTTGTTGTTGAGTGTCAGTGCTGTCTAGAGCTCGGCAGAGTAACCGTGTAATACTCTTCCATATCAGTAGGTGGCAGCCGGTAGCTAATTGCGTTGTAGATGTCGGGAACAGCGGGAGGTGTCTAATGTTTAAACCAAAAATAAACAAAAGGTGAGTGCCCCTAAGAAAAGGCATTGAAGCTTAGGGAAGGCTATGCAGAAGAAAACTAAAACTAAACTGGCTACAAAGTAAACAAAAACAGAATGCTGGACGACAGCAAAGACTTACTGTGGAGCAAAGACGGCGTCCACAAAGTACATCCGGACATGACATGACAATCAACAATGTCCCCACAAAAACAACTGAAATATTCTTGATTGCTAAAACAAAGTAGGTGTGGGGAATAGCGGTCAAGGAAGACATGAAACTGCTACAGGAAAATACCAAAAAAAGAGAAAAAGCCACCAAATTAGGAGCGCAAGACAAGAAGTAAAACACTACACACAGGAAAACAGCAAACAACTCAAAATAAGTCAGGGCGTGATGTGACAGGTTGTGACAGTACACCTACTTTGAGACAAGAGCAACATTGATGCACGCTTGGTTATGCTTTAAAGTCATTCCCAACAATTGACTTTAACTGTTTACTGTCAACTGTGTTTCGTTTTTTAATGATTTCTGCTGGTGGTGTGCCTCCGAATCTTTTTCAACTCAAAAAATGTGCCTTGGCTCAAAAAAGATTGAAAAACACAGTTTTACAGTGTAAGTACATAAAATGTACATTTTTAAGGTTTGTTTTAGTTATCCCAATAAGGCCAGCACTTAAGAGCTTTAGAACTAAACATTGCTTCCATTCAATCAGCCAACAAATTATGATGATATAAATGTTTGTGTCGTATATTCCAAGAACAGGTGGTAAAAATGTCCATGTACTGTATACTAAACCTGTACAAATAGCTCATATTCACAAGTGATCTCTAATCTATTAACTAAAATGTGTGTGTCAACATACTTCAGTCCAGTATGTTGTATAGAAGGGTCTCTTTTAATGTTCAGTCACTTGCAATGAAATGTTGGCATATTTATTCATATTAAACAGTATCTCACAAAAGTGGGTTCGCCACTCACATTTCAGCGACAATTTTATTGTACTTTCTCAACAGACGGTATTATGGAAATGTAACTGGTGTAATATTTTGGAGTAGTCAATGTACAGCTTGTATAGCAGTATACTATCCACTCAAAAAAGTAAACAAAGGCATTGTTGCGTAAATAGCTGACAACCAGAGTTGGCGAGTGACGCCCTACATTGACTCCATTACATTCACTTAAGTACCATTTTAGATCATTTGGACAGAGTAGTTTTAATGCAACATAATTTTACTACGTTATATTGAGTTTCTTTCCGATTTTATTTATTCATAATCTCTTGGCAGTTGCTTGCAGATGTGTACTTTTAGCTCGTGGGAGATTCTTCTTCCAAAGGCCACTACAACGTGACTCTGTTTCATCAATCAGAGCCTGGCAGTCACATGACCGCATTAGACATAAAATAAGTCAGAAGTTACTCACCAGTTACTCAGTACCTGAGTAGTTTTTTCACTAAATAGTTACTTACTCAAGTAATTATTTGGATGATTACTTGTTACTTTGACTTGAGTCATATTACCCTAGAGCAGGGTTGCCTAAAATGGGCCCGGGACCAAATCCGACCCATAAATGACACCATTCAGTTCAAAACTTGGGAGAGAAACATTTTAAATAAATAAAAGTAGTTCACTCCTGTAGTATAGAGCAGTGATTCTCAAACTGTGGTACGTGTACCACTACTGGTATTCAGGCTCCATCTCCATCTTTATTTTCCTATATTCAAACATAGTGTTACTGTTCTAATCATGTGTAATGTTACAGTGGCCAAAAATAGCAAATATACATGTTAAACAAAACCTCTTCCTCCTTTTTAAGGAATACTTAGCCCTACTACTAGATACTCGAAACCGATTTTCCCAGTTGTTCGATAAGAAAAGAACCGAGTCCTCGGACTCGAATCCCTTTTTGAGAACCGGTACCCGTTATCGAGACCACAATAGTAAAGAAAAAGAACTGGATCTTTATTCGAATCCCTTTGTAACGAATCCCGTCCTGACCAGAAATGCCCCGTGTGACATCACAAGAAATGACGTCACGTAGCTCAGTCATTAGGCGCAGATAGCGAAAGCAGGAAAAACAATGGACCGGAAAAAGCTCTCCAAGGTGTAATAAAGTTCTAAACAAAAGGTATAATCCAATGAATAACTTTACTGAGAGATTTGAGCAGGGTACAAACACATGACGAACACTTTTACGACCAACCGGAAACATAGCAACCAGGCTAGCAACGCACCTCCTTTACGGCAGCTGTCGCAACGTTCTTAAAGCAACCGCAGCACATACATATTTATACAACATATCTCCCTTTTTTAACTTTTGTTTTTCTTTCCTTGTAAACAAAACAAAATCACACTGTATATGTGTTGTGTGTCTAATTATAAATAATGCAGACGAGGCATGTTGGCTGAGTTCTTGACGTTTACTTTCACAGCGTGCTCATAACCTCATTCTTAGCTGCCGGGTGACGACACTTTTCGGGGCTACCGCACATGCTCCTCACTCCTGTTGCATGCTGGGTAGTTTAGTTGTTACATTCCCTAACTCATAAAATCACATCTTTCCCCCTATAAAGAAATAATGTTAACTCAATAAAGTGTATTTCTTTTTTTAGTTTTAACTTTTCATTTTTTAGCATTGTAACCACATTTGCAAACAACTTTTCTCTTCATAGAATTGTATTTCAATAAAGAAATAAAGTGCAAAAGTGTCAAAGCATCATAACAAACAGTTATATCAAATAGCAGCAAAAGTGCACTTTTTGGAGAGCTGTATTATTTTAAGTTTTGTGCCCAAGGGACTGATTTTATTTAACACTATATTATTATTTATACACCTATAGTGATCAACAGGTTGTTTTTGTGTTACTGTATATATTTGTTTTTCTGAAAAATCCCACTTAATATACTTTGGGTAACAACAGTCAATATTTATTTATTTTATTTTATTTTTTTAGGGGTGTAACAGTCAATATTTATTTATTTATTAGATTTTATTTTTTTCTTATATAATAAAAGTGAGCTTTTGTTAAACCAAATATTGTGTGTTTTTTTCCATATACAACAACCTATCTGGACTTGATAAGAGAACCGATAAGGAATCGGTTCGATAAGAGGATTCGATAATAGGCTCAAACTCGATAATTTCTTATCAAACATCATCCCTACCTACTTCGCTACTGTACTTTAATGTTGGTCACTGTGGTGGTAGTTGGAGAGCCAAGATTTTACTGAGGTGGTACTTGGTGAAAAAAGTTTGCGAACCACTGGTATAGAGGAACTTGGAACACTGTAAACACATTTGCAGATCCTTGCTTGACGTTTTAAGTTTGCTAGCAAATAAAGAACACTGGGGTCCAAACTTGAGATTTACACAACTGAGGCGTTCCTCAAGGCACCCTTTTAGGTACTCTCCCTTTTGGCAGTAACACATTTGTTTTTGTATTGTGATTTATATAAGTAAGATGTTGCTGTTGCTTGTTTCCTTCAGATGCAGTCAGTAGTCATTTGTTCAACTTCTTTAGTTATGATAGTGGTGTCCCTCAAGGTTCCATTTTAGGTCCTCTCTTTTTCATCATTAGTGCTGTTCAAATGGTGGCCTGCGAGTTTAGTTCTAAGAACTTTTGAGAGTCTCACATTTTTGCAGCAGATTTTTAAGAACAGCAGTGTGATCCCCGAAATGACAAAACAAATAGACCAAAAACAAATGTCCACTGTAGAGGACACTGTTTTCGAATTTACAGAAGCCCCCACCGGTCTATATCCTTCAGTAAATGTGGCCTCCAAAACAATTTTGGTAAATATCCCAGTTTGGACATTTTTACTGTGAGCTGTACTCACTCGTGTTTTGATAAGAAGGTGTTGACATATTGTTGACAATATTTGCTTATGTGCTGGGTAGAGATGTCCGATAATATCGGCAAGCCGATAGTATCTCCCGATGAATGCTTTAAAACGTAACATCGGAAATTATCGGTAACGGTTTCAACCTCCTGATTTTCCCGGGAGACTCCCGAATGTCAGTGCCCCTCCCGAAAATCTCCCGGGGCAACCATTCTCCTGATTTCCACGCGGACAACATTATTGGGGGCTTGCCTAAAAGGCACTGCCTTTAGCGTCCGCTTTTCCTTCATACAAACAGCGTGCTGGCCCAGTCACATAATATATGCGGCTTTTACACACACATAAGTGAATGTAATGCATACTTGATCAACAGCCATACAGGTCACACTGAGGGTGGCCGTATAAACAACTTTAACACTGTTACAAATATGCGCCACACTGTGAACCCACACCAAACAAGAATGACAAACACATTTCGGGAGAACAGCCGCACCGTAACACAACATAAACACAACAGAACAAATACCCAGAACCCCTTGCAACACTAACTCTTCCGGAACGCTACAATATACACCTCTCACCAACCCCGCCCATCTCTTGTTTAAGTCGGGGTCCACGTTAATCAATTAATGGTAAAGTTACATTGTTTAATGCATCCAGCGGGGCATCACAACAAAATTAGGCATAATAATGTGTTAATTCCACGACTGTATATATCGGTATCGGTTGATATCGGAATCGGTAATTAAGAGTTGGACAATATCGGAATATCGGATATCAGCAAAAAAGCCATTATCGGACATCTCTAGTGCTGTGAAATTAACTTTGCCATGAGTAAATAATCAATGAGTTTGCCAGAAACAAGCCATGACTTTTCATTTTGATGAGTCATAGACTTGTCTTAAAGCATGTGTCTCCAAATGTTTTTGTATCTCTTTAATTTAGGTAACCAGGGACTGCAGATGGAAATGAGCTATTCAGCTATAGTCTGGTGCAGAACATATCTGTCTTTGAGCTTGATGCCTCTGTGCATTGTCCCTTCAAATAAAGACTAAATTTAACTTAAATGAGATATGTTTGGACAGATATTCTCAAACTGGAGTACATGTACCACTAGTGGTACGCGGGCTGCATCTAGTTGTACGCCAAAAAAAAAAAAATACTTGATTAAAGTACAGTATTTCATTTTTCTGTATTCAAACACAGTGTTACTGTTCAAACTGTGTGTAAAGTTACAAAATATGAAATATACTTGTTAAATAAAACCTCAGAGACTTGTTTTTAATGAATACTTAGGCCTACTACGCTACTGTATTTTAATGTTGGTCATTACGGTGGTACTTGGAGAGCCGAGTGTTTTCTGAGGTGGTACTTGGTGATAAAATCGAACCACTGTTAGGATATCACAATGTAATCATTGGCCCAAATGCTACTGAAACAAGCAGAACTGTACAATGTACATGATATTAACTGGATGATCTAAAAGGATTTTAAAGTAGTGCCTACACACCTGCTATGTCCAGCTTAGTGGCCTCCAGGTCGTGGATGATTGGCAGGTGAGTCATGCCGACATCCCTGCAGCTTATTTCATTGCTGTCAGTCTGACACAGAGCCAGGGGACTGACGCTTGTTTCTGTTTGGTTGCTGGGAGCTTCAGTGGGTTCCTCTTCCTCTTCCTCTGCTCCTTCCTCCTCCTCTTCCTCTTCCTCCTGACACAAAAACATTTCATTCAGCAACTTTCATCAATAAACATCAAACTCAGCTGCACTCAGTAAGAAGTTTAAACCTCCTCATCTTCTTCCTCCTCATCATCATCGTCATCGTCGTCATCATCATCATCATCATCATCGTCGTCATCTTCCTCCTCTTTCTTCTGGGCTTCCCCTTGACTCCTCAGCTTCCTCTTCTCAGAATGAAGTTCCTTCAACACGACCATTAAAGCGCTGCTCGCATCCTCAGCTTGGCTGTTCATCCTCCAGCCCGCCAGGGGTCGCCCTATACCTGCCTGTGATGGGGAACAAAAAAATAAAAATAATCATTATTATCATCATAAATATCTTATGGAAAGATATTGCCCAGTTTAATACCGCTTTAAACGACACCAACAATAATAAACAAAAATGAAATGCTCACAAATGCAACTGCATTGTTAAATAAATATCTGACTGAATAAATGAGCATTTTTATGTTATTATGCATGTTGCGACATTTTGCACAGAGGGTCGAGTGAGTATCTTACTATTCTATATGCAAAAGAGTCCACTGTGGCTGCATGCTTCCTCTTCCACCATGAGGCTCCTCTTTTTTCTCTATCTGCTGTCAGCTTTCCGAGGTCCGGCAGCTGCTCTTCTGATTGCATTTGTACAATATCATCCACACCTTTATAAAAAAAAGAAAAATTAAAAAAAAAAAGACCATAAATGATTACATCGTATAATATCATGCACTACTCTATACCAGGCCTGGGCAATTATTTTGACTCGGGGGGCCAAATTTTAAGAAAAAAAATGTGTCTGGGGGCCGGTATATCTGATTTTTAGGAACACTAATACAAAACCTCACATTAATGTCTGATTGAATGCTGAGTCAGCACCTCCAAGTCCGGGTCCATGGTTCTCGCCCGGGAAAGGGTGGAGTGCCATCTCCAAGTTGGGGAGGAGATCTTGCCCCTTGTGGAGGAGTTGAAGTACCTCGGAGTCTTGTTCACGAGTGAGGGAAGAGTGGATCGTGAGATCGACAGGCGGATCGGTGCGGCGTCTTCAGTAATGCGGACGCTGTATCGATCCGTTGTGATGGATCGATGGTCATGAGCTGTGGGTTATGACCGAAAGGACAAGATCACGGGTACAAGCGGCCGACATGAGTTTCCTAGGTGGTGGGGCTCTCCCTTAGAGATAGGATGAGAAGCTTTGTCATTCGGGGGGAGCTCAAAGTAAAGCCGCTGCTCCTCCACATCGAGGGGAGCCAGATGAGGTGGTTCGGGCATCTGGTCAGGATGCCACCCGAACGCCTCCCTAGGGAGGTGTTTCGGGCACGTCCAACCGGCAGGAGGCCACAAGGAAGACCCAGGACTATGTCTCCCGGCTGGACTGGGAACGCTTCGGGATCCCCCGGAAGGAGCTGGATGAAGTGGCTGGGGAGAGGAAAGTCTGGGCTTCTCTGATTAGCCCTTGTGTAATATTCATATTGTTGTTACTCACAATCAAACACTTTTATGTTAAAATACTGAACAGATGTTTACCTTATCCCAATAAACATCTGTTCAGTATTTTAACATAAAAGTGTTTGATTGTGAGGCATTAAAAGCCACAAAAGGCAATGGGTCCATCAGACCCACAAACGCTGGCTGAGTAACAACAATATGAACGTTGCACGGAAAATTTCTCTGCCAGTTTCTGCATCCCACAGGGATTCTTCTTTTGTGTTTCTGCACCTGCGGTTCCCACACAAGGTTGCAACATTGTTTGTCAACACTGACTGCTCTCATTTTCTCGCACATTTGACCCTCTGATGTTCATTGTACCTACACTCTGTCCTCCTCCTGTCTAGGCCTGCTGTGTGTGTGTGTGTGTGTGTGTGTGTGTGTGTGGTAAACAGAACATCAATTTCCACACTTCTATTAGCCCCGGGTCCAGTGGACCCGGACATCTTATATGTAATAGAAATGTGTAGGGGGAGTGTATGGTGTGTGGTCCTAAATATCCATCCATCCATTTTCTACCGCTTATTCCCTTCGGGGTCGCGGGGGGTGCTGGAGCAAATATCAGCTACAATCGGGCGGAAGGCGGGGTACACCCTGGACAAGTCGCCACCTCATCGCAGGGCCAACACAGATAGACAGACAACATTCACACTCACATTCACACACTAGGGCCAATTTAGTGTTGCCAATGAACCTATCCCCAGGTGCATGTTTTTGGAGGTGGAAGGAAGCCGGAGTACTCGGAGGGAACCCACACAGTCACGGGGAGAACATACAAACTCCACACAGAAAGATCCCGAGCCTGGGATTGAACCCCAGGCTAATCAGCACCTTTGTATTGTGAGGCAGACGCACTAACCACTCTTCCACCATGCTGCCTATTTAATTGTATCATTTTTCTTTTAATAAAAAATTAAAACGGGTCCCACAGACCCGAACACCACACAAGGGTTAAGCTGCTGCCCCCACGACCCGACCTTGGATGGATGAATGCTAAAAACGTTATGACAGACTGCCCTAAAAAATGGAATGGAATTTTAAATGTTTTTACTGAATGAGACACCCGGAATGTTCATGAAAATAAAGAATGTGGGATTTACAATATTAACTATGACCGATAAAACGTTGAATATTGACAACCTATGAACGTCACACCCCCTCTCGGGCGACATATTTTACAATCAAGCAAAACGCAACAAAAATGCAACAAACAGCGAAATATGAACGCGAAGGGTAAAAAAAAAAAAACACCTACAATCTGATACATCACTAAACTTTAGAACTTTGTTGTAAAAAATCTCCTTCCGTGTCGGTCCCTGACACCCGCATTTCAGGCTGGCCGCTCTGGAAACACTCCGTGGAAACGCTCCCCACCCACACTGCTTGGTACCTCGTCTGAGCTGCTGTGACGTAGATTACCATAGCAACTAGTATATCATGCAAAAGGGCAGATTCCAACCATTGAAATACTTTGTATAGTTCAAGACTTACGGTAATTTGAAAACATCACTGCACATCATAATGGCAGCTACAGTTTCCATCTTAAAAATCTAAAAAAAATATTTGGGAATGTCCGGCGGGCCAGATTGAAAAGCTTAACGGGCCGCTAATTTGCCCAGGTCTGTTGTATAAAATAAGCAGAGCTTACCTGTTGATGAAGATTGGGAAACACTTGGCATTTTCCTGGAATCCACTCCAAAGTGATGGCTAGTTGATGCTTCTTCTAACGCGAGTGACCCAGCATTTATGTCAGATAAAAGCCACATGAGCACTAACCACGACGACCTCGGCATTGCTGCAACTTCTCTCTATTCCACTTGTTTGGGTTGCAGGGTGATGAAAACACAACGTGACCAAGGTGAAGGGATGAGGAGTCTCTGCAACAGGTCAGCCTGCAGCAGCCTTCCCAACTCTGTGGCTGCTGCATGTGCAAGATGGGAAGGAGTATGTTGGAGGTGGGGGAAAAAAAAAAAGTCTCACATTATTAATAGAGGCCCTGGTTCCATCATGCATGACACTGACACACCCTGCTCCTCCTTGTCTCCAGTCTCTTTCATAACTGTCTGCCAAACACTCGTATAGGCAGACAGACAAATGGGAATTGTATATTTGGAATTATTCCTCCATTACAAGATTTGCTTTTACAGTTGGACCATCTTTTTGACAGAATGTTGGCATGCAAGTTGTGTTCGGTCTTTTCCCAGAAGAGGTGCCCTTTTTTTCAAGTTCAGGTCAGAGTCAAGCTTGTTTGACGAGGCTCCACTAGCATCTATGTATGAAAACAAACACGACTATGCGGAAATGATCAATGAGCCCATCTTTATGTTCAGTACATATGTTCCCTGTGTGCACTTTTACACAGTCCTGCGTCACCCCCGCACTTAAAGCAGGTGTCGCCCACTGGGGGATGTTTTCACTGTGGGTTGATACTTGCCCACATTCGCACTGTGTTGGTCCAGAAACCCTTCTCACTCCCCAAAAATCCGTCAAAAGGTGGCTGCACGGTGCCAGTCTTCTGTACGTTTGTCTGGAAATGTGCATTGACCCTGGGTCGTGTGCGGGAGTTGGGTTGTTCCAGACAGTCGACAAATGGCGCAGTACAACTTGTCACCAAACACTGAAACATTGTGAATGAAGTGTCGAATTGTTACTGCAATAGTTGGGAAGTAAAGACAATTCTGTGTAAATATTCAATAGACTGTAGTTCCTGTAAATGGTTTAAGAATAAAATAGTATATGTGTATATATATATATATATACACATACATACATATACAGTTGTGGTGAAAAGTTTACATACACTTGTAAATAACAATGTCATGGTTGTCTTGAGTTTCCAATAATTTCTACAACTCTTATTTTTTTGTGATAGAAAGTTTGGTAATTTTATGAATTTATTATGAGTCTACTGAAAATGTGACCAAATCTGCTGTGTCAAAAGTATACATACAGCAATGTTAATATTTGGCAAGTTTCACTGCAATAAGGCGCTTTTGGTAGCCATCCACAAGCTTCTGGCAAGTTTCTGGTTGAATTTTTGACCACTCCTCTTGACAAAATTGGTGCAGTTCAGCTAAATGTGTTGGTTTTCTGACATGGACTTGTTTCTTCAGCATTGCCCACATGTTTAAGTCAGGACTTTGGGAAGGTCATTCTAAAACCTTAATTCTAGCCTGATTTAGCCATTCCTTTACCACTTTTGACATTTGTTTGGGGTCATTGTCCTGTTGGAACACCCAACTGCACCCAAGACCCAACCTCCGGGCTGATGATTTTAGGTTGTCCTGAAGAATTTGGAGGTAATCCTCCTTTTTCATTGTCCCATTTACTCTTTGTAAAGCACCAGTTCCATTGGCAGCAAAACAGGCCCAGAGCATAATACTACCACCACCATGCTTGATAGTATGAATGGTGTTCCTGGGATTAAAGGCCTCACCTTTTCTCCACCAAACATATTGCTAGGTATTGTGACCAAACAGCTAAATTTTATTTTCTTCTGACATCTCATAGACAAAGATAAGACCTTCTGGAGGAAAGTTCTGAAAGGGAGTTTGAGGAGATTCTGACAAAGATGGGGGGCTGATTGTGAATAACACGTTAAAAACTATAAAATGTCAACATAAAAACAAAACAATTTTGCATCTCAAACATTCAGGATAATTTTGTGGTCCCTCATTATGAATAAAACTTTCAACAAAAACTTGATAGTTATACAAAAAAAACTTTGTAGCATAAAACATTTGGGACAAGTCGGAGAGATTTGGACATGGTCTGGGGCTAGATGACATCACTAGTTTTTTTGGTTATTTTTAAGAATAGCTTAAAAAACACAACGGCACAAACTACAATTTTGCTGCACAAACGAATGGCAACATTATCTTAATATTTGCAATAAGGAGGGGGCACTTTAACACAGTCAAATGACATCATTTAACTAGAGAAGCACTCTAGTTAGTTCTCCGCCAGGCTCTATCTCCCAATCGTTGTGTTTAAAAAAAATCTGAAACCCCAACACAGACGATGATCCAGATCAAATGCAAAATATTGCTCCTTATCCCATTTCTGACATCTCTTGAAAGTTGAATCAAAATTCCCTCAGAACCTTTTGAGTTATGTTGCAAACAAAGCCCAAGTGAATCAAAGGATAAATTAAATTGGCATGTTTGTTTTGTTTACCTTTCGCTTCCAAACAGGCTCCCTCTTTGCTTAGATGTCAGCACTCATGAGCATTTGTTCTCAAGCGAAATTAAATAAACGGAGTGAATCCACTTGTCAGTCATCTACTCCTTTGTCTCTGTGGGTGGGGGTGGGACACTAGTATGTTCACACTGAGAAGTTGAGTCTTTCAACTTAAACTAAAAGGGAACAATAGAAATGATCCAGATAAACTTCAAAATCTAATAACTTGTGCCTTATCCCCATTTCCTGAAAGTTTCATCAAAATGCACCCACATTGAGCTATTTTCTGCTGACATTGATTACTAGTACAATGACCAAACCTTCGCCATGTATTCTAGGTTATAAATGTTTTTAACAATCAGTGGAGTTAAACATGGACTCAGTAGCGTTAACCATCTAGATTACTAGATAATGAACGGTTAGATTGCCATCTAATAACATTCAATTTGGGAACATTTCCTTCAAAAATGTGATCTAAATTATGGTACGTTGTAAAATCTGCATCGGATATTGATCTTGGTTGTCCACTACACAGTGAGACTATTTACAACTGATTCAAATGGTCCACTGTTGCTGTTCTACCAACTATCAAAACACTTGGAGCAAAAATGAATAGAAAATTGGATTAATTTTGTTTAATTCAGCACATCAGCATCGAACTGAACAACACTGGTTTTCTATGTTCAAAAAGTCAATTCTCTTCAAAACGCCATGACTACCGGTACTTCAGGAAGGATTTGTCAGTCAAATAAAAGCGTGAAAGATGGAATGCAACAATAGCATTTTATGGAATGAGTAGAATGAAGTATGAAGTGTCATCTTACTGCATTTTCCATCAGCAAATGAATATGACAGCACATAATTAAATCTAGTCTTAAACTGACACTAGGAGTTAGCACACTGTCAGGCAAGTTGGATAGAAAGGAGAACATTAATGAAAACATTTACGTATTATCCTTAGTTGGCAAATGTTTGACGCACAGTTTTGGCTATTTGCTTAGCACTGATGCCAAAGAGGTCCAAAAGTTCCTGTGGTTTCCCACTCCGAGGGACGCTTGTGACTGCCAGGCGAGTCACGACAATACCTGGCTCGCTGCCTACAGCAGACAACACTGCTTCGCCAAGACCACCTAAGCAAAGGACAGAGCCCATCAAACTCACAGCACTCTTTTAGACAAGGAACATTTGCAGTGCAGAACATAACCTACCCTCCTTGTAGTGGTCCTCTACTGTGATGATTTGTCCTCCCGTGGCTCGAGCACTCGCCAAAATGGTGGCAGCATCAAGAGGCTTGATGGTGAACGGGTCAATGACTCTTATATTTTTCCCTAAACAAAAGATACAATTGAAATGATCCAAGCCACTGTAAAAAAAAAGTTGCGATGTCCCCATCCAGACTTTTTACATGCAGGAATCTGTGTTGTACACAAGAGGGCAGTATGGATTTACCTTCACTTGCCAGCATGTCTGCAGCAGAAAGAGCCTCATGCAGTGTAACACCAGCTCCAATCACTGTCACAACATCACTGTCAGATTGGCGGACGACCTGGTGGACATGTTTAATCCTTATTAAACATCACTCCAAGTACACATATTTGATCTGCATAGACCAACTTTTTATCGTTACTGTCCAATGACAACTTTACAAATTCACTCATAATGATTATGACCAACATGATTAGATCATTTTCATGCATGTCATGTTAAATGTTTTTGGCCAAACATGTTTTAGAATGGTTTAGCTGCCAAATGATGCTTCAAATACATTTTCAGCCTAAGATCAATGTCCTCCATTCACATTGTATTGGAGATGAGCCATGACAATGCACTAAGGAGAAACAGCAACAAGCTTTGAATATAAAATGGCAATTTTTAGGTAGATAATTGACCAAAGTAAATAAATATGTTCAATGAAGTGCATCTGATTGGTGTAGGCTAGAGATGCGCGGTTTGCGGGCACAACCGCGGAGTCCGCGGATTATCCGCGAATCGGGCGGAAGAAATTTTAAAAAATTAGATTTTATCAGCGGGTCGGGCGATTGAAATTTAAAAAAATTAGATTTTAAATAGATTCAGGCGGGTGGCAGTTAAACCAATTCGGAAATATATATACATAGTTAAATGTTGTTACCCACATACGAAAAACGAGCAGGCACCTGCAGCATATGCCACAACAGAAGAAAAAAAAAAAAAGAGATGGACACTTTTACGGAGCGGAGAAGGCCCCCGACGCCTCGCCGGGGTCCGGGACTGAGGCCCCTTCCCCCGAGAGGGCCCCACCGGGAGCCGTAGCTGAGGCGATCCGCGAGAAGGGCCCGACGCACGTCCAGGGTCACCACCGCGCCCACCGCACCGACACCCCGCCTCGTCCGCCTTCGCCGCGGCCGGCGTCACGCGCAGCAGGTAAGCAGCTTACCTGCCCGCCACCCCCGTGGCCGGGGGCTCGTAACAGGGGTCACTCCGCGCGCTCCGCCCGCGCAGCTTACCTGCCCGCCACCCCTGTTGCCGGGGGCGCGTAACAGGGGTCACTCCGTGCGCAGTGCGCTCACGAAAGGGGTGGGGCTCACCCTGGTTGATATAGACCGCAGCTAGGACGGTGGCCATGGAAGTTGGAACCCGCTAAGGAGTGTGTAACAACCCACCTGCCGAATAAACTAGCCCTGAAAATGGATGGCGCTGGAACGTCGGGCCCATATACCCGGCCGTCGCCGGCAGCGAGACGCGCTTGGAGGTGCGCTCAGCGCGGCTCCCATATGATTGCGCACTGGTGTGCGTCTGGGTCGTGACAGCGTGGCACGCGAATGCTGCATTGGATCAGTCTCTTTTCTTTAACAGGCAAAAGCTTTATAACCTCACTAATGCCTTGCATCGTCTATATTAGATATATAACAACGGGCGGGTGCGGGCGGATGCGGTTCTGATCAAATGTTAGATCGGGTGGATTGCGGATGGTTGACGACTTTCTGATGCGGTTGCGGATGAAATAATTGCCTATCCGCGCATCTCTAGTGTAGGCAGGTCAGTTTGACTATAAACAGTTACAATAATTTAATTGTAAATGCATTGCTTTGGTATGGTGAGCTTTGGGGAAACAAGTTTTCCCATTACAACACATTGTTAGAAGTTCAGTAATGTGTATGACCACTTGAAAATTAACATTTAAAAAAAAAAAAAAAAAAAAAAAAAAAAAAAAAGGTGGACGCAAAAGCTATCAAATATATCAGTGCAGGCTTTCTACAGCTATCAGTTTTAATTTAATGCCCATGTCCTACTGCAGATTGTTCTATATAGTCAAACATTCAATTGTCTGTATAAGCATAATTGTAAGCATTTGATAATGATAATGTTGAATAATTAAGTGTACAATAACTGTTGCTAAAGTAAGCACTAATGTAATACTATATAATAATGCAAGTAACCCTTTCAAACGCATGTTTTTTTCCATAGTAATTGTAAGGTCAATAATTTAATAACCATAGACAACTAAACTAAAATGGACTCAATCTCTGCTGGCAAAAATTGCACATCTTAATTGTAATTTTAGACTTAGACTTCCTTTTTATTGTCATTCAAATTTGAACTTTACAGTACAAATAAGAACAACATTTTGTTACATAAGCTCATGGTAGTGCAGGATAAAAAATAAGGTGCATATATAAATAAATAGATTACTGTACAGATAAATATATTGCACTTTTTCACATGCGTTCACATTTATGGATGTATGTTATATTGTCTTTTTTATTCCAGCGAGTTAATCCATTTTGGGGGGAGTTGAGGGGATAATATTATTATGATGCGTTCAAGAGCCTTACGGCCTGAGGGAAGAAGCTGTTACAGAACTTGGAGGTTCTGCTTCGGAGGCTGCGGAACCTCTTTCTAGATAATTTTATTCTCCCCAAAAACTAGGTCAGGTGGTTTGGTTTTATTTGTTGCCAATGCCATACCTCGCTATTTTGTCCTTGTTGATGGACTATGTTGCTCATTCAATTTGAAGATAAAATAATCACACACACACAGACATTTGGTTTTATAGTCATATTTTTCCTCCTAACTTTTTGTTACTTGGTGCTTCTCACTGGCGAGTTGTGACTAGCGAGCCCATGTACAGTATTTTGTGTAAGTTAGCGGTCCCGCCTGCTTGTGCCGAAACAAAGATTGTGGATGACTACCAAGAGTCTTAACGGTTTATTTTATCCTACCATCAAATAAATGTGTTCAGGTGTTGAGCAATACACAGAGAGTATCCATTTTGAAAGCCAGAGACAAAGAAAAAAAAAACAGACATTGCAGTTTATCGATGCTGACAAAGTTAACAAGTTTATTTTTATCTATCTTTTAATTAGGCTTACAATGGCATTACATTTTTAATGCCTCTGGACATCAAACTTAATGCTTTTTAATGCCATTTAAGGCCTTAATTTTTGCAAAATCCATTGATGACCCATGAAAACGGTGTCGTGACAAACCTATTTTAAAACAATACATTTGTGAAAAAATGCTCCAAAATGTGTTATTTTTTTATAAATAACACTTCTGAATGAAATTTCTGAATTAACCTAAAATGAACTGTATCCTTTACATAACTTAAATTTGACCTCTAAACCTCTGAATGTACATGTACAACTCTACAATGTGTGTGCTTTTTGTAGCTTGGCGTTCTCCAATTAGGAGCCTAATGAAAGTCATTCACAACAATTGACTTTGTTCGCACAGAAAGGCATTTATGCAGTCTCTCTGTAGCAAACGGCAGAGAACACATACTCTAAGGTTAGTGGCTACTTCCCTCTGACATCTTTGAAGCCTTATAATGGTGATGTACTGTTGATCAAATGTTAGGCGTGTTGGTCTCATGTAAAAATGTGAACAGCATGATGAAGAAAGCCATCAAAATACTACCGGTAATTGAAGCAAGAAAATGTGGTCAATTCATGGATCTCACACACAAGCACCATTAGAAATTGTGTCGTTTAACGCCTTGTTAGTTGATCAAAAAAGACAAAACAATTTAACATGTGCATTCAAAGTTCAGATGTCAAATTTAGGTTCACCTGTAAAAGGTTGTAGTGGATATTCAGTTCATGAAATTTCTCCTAAATGCTAAATATCCATAACTTTGTGGGAGTAGTGCCACTGTTGTCATTGGACAGCAAGGATAAGTGAATTAATTACCTTGGCAACACCAATTTCAAACTTTTCTTCCGGCGAGTAGATGACTGCAGTGTCTGGTCTGCTGGTTCGAATGAAGCAGATACCCTGAGGAAAAGAATCACAAAAGAATGATCTACCATTGCCTGGAAAGAACAACCACCATCGCAACTGGAATGTTTGGTTCGTCTTAGAAGACATTTCTCCTCTCTTCCAAGTAGGCTTCATCAGTTCATGCTCATAGACTGTTTGGTCAGATCTAGTCTTAGACCAGTCATAGCTAGTCTAGCGGCTGGTGCCAAAACCCCAAATATTTATACTCCAATGCCAGGAGGGTGTGCAAGGGTGGTTTCGCCCTATCGGAGTGAGAAAAACAACTGTTGCGATGCTTACACTTCTCAAATATTCTAACATGTATAAATTACTCAAAAGGGACCAAACAAGTGGGTACAAAAGGAAAATCAGTTAGTACTTACAAACTCTACAAAAGTCAGATGCCATCAACCAGGCATTGTATTACGGATTATAATAGTATACATGGCCTTCCAAAAATACATAAGGATGGGGCTCCTCTCAGACCCATTGGCAGCAGCATTAACTCTGACATACAATATTGCCAAGTATGTGGTCAGCATCTAAGCACCTATGGTTGGCAAAACAACACATGTCCAAAACTCCATTGACTTTGTAGCAAAAATCAGAAAACTAAAACTGGATAACAATGAAACTATAGTTTCATTAGACATCATCTCCCTGTTCACCTGTATTCCAACCCAGGAGGCAGTAGAAACGGTGAGGCAACTGTGGTTACACTTTACAGGATAGATCCACACTAAACCCAGAACAAATTTGCCTTTTGCTGGAACTTTTCCTTAATACTACATACTTTCAATTCATAGAAACAATTTACTTACAAAAACACGGTTGTGTAATGGGATCACCTGTATCCCAAATAGTGGCATACCTTTACATGGAGGACACGGACAAGAGAGCTCTGAGCTCTTAAGGGAACAGCAACAAGTAATTGGTACAGATATGTGGATGACATGGGTTGCCTTTTTCTGGATTGTGACATCCACATTAGAGAGAACACCTTCGTGTCAGTTTACTGAAAACCCACACATACTGATCAATACCTACATTTTGACTCACACCACCCAATGGTTCACAAACTGGGCGTTATTAAAACCCTACAACACAGAGATGATGATGTTCCTACTAGCCCACAGGCCAAAGAGAAAGAGCAAAAGCATTTAAGGGAAGACCTCAAACCCTGTGGTTACACCAGTTGGTCGTTTCTGAAACGTGAATCCAATTCCAGAAGAAACAAGAACAGATTGGTTGGAGGAGGAAAAGGGTGACAGACGCAAAAATATTGTCATTCCATATCCGTATCAGGTCTATGTGAGAAACTCAGAATATTTTTTAAACACAACATCCCAGTACACTCAAACCCCACGACACCCTGAGACAGAATAATGCATCCTAAAGACCGGAAACCCCACACCCACAAAATATCCATCAAGGTTGACAAACCATGCCCGAACGGAAGTGGTGGTCTGCGACACCACCTATCTCCCCCGCTCCTAAAAGAACCTGCAATTTAGCCTCCAAAAAATAACCCGAGTTAGAAACATTCTGGTCACAGATGCTTCTTTGTGCCATTTGTTTACAACTAAATGGTATGCCAACGTGTGTGATTTCGACTATTTTGGGCGGTTAGTGGTCGCTCCACATCAGTCGTTCTGCCACACAATACCTCAATGCCAACTAGAGGAAATTCCACTTCAACGACAGTAGGAGAGCTTGTTTGCATTAAGTTATTCTCACTACGATAGGATGAAACCATCTTTGCCCAGGCACACCCTCCTGGTATTAGAGAGTAAATATTTGGAGTTTGGCACCAGCCGCTAAACGAGATCTGACCAATCCAAGTCTAAGAGCATGAACTGATGAAGCCTACTTGGTTTATCTTAGAAGATATTTCGCCTCTCATCCAAACAGTCCAGTTTATCGATTGAATGCCCTGGGATTACAATGATCTTCATCAATGAGAACATCCATAGACAACAACCTTTGTATTTGCTGCAAACTCGACCGCTCTCTCTGTGGCCACTGCATCACTGGGGTAAAACACGGTACAAGTGGGGATGGCACGGAACATGGCCAAATCCTCTAGCGCCATCTGGGAAGGTCCATCCTCACCTAGAAAGGAAATAATCCATCATCCTGTGCTCAATCCAGGTAGTCATAAAGAAGAGGTGCTGAGTCAAAACCCTTACCGATAGAGACTCCACAGTGTGACCCTACCAAGTTGACATTTGACTGAGAAATGGCTCCCATTCGGATCTGGTCATAGGCTCTGGACATAAAGGCAGCAAAAGTACTGACAAATGCCACATTTCGGTCACGGGTGGCACACCCAATAGCCACACCCACCTGTAGCAGAAAGAAAGATTTTTTTTTCAATGAATGATCACAAAAAGGGATGGAATTATCTGGATATTGAATGAATATCAACAGATTAGACTAATTTGGATACAATTATGTTTGATGAACAAGGTTTATCCATCTTTTTAACTGACCATTGACCATACAAATACTACCAATTGTTTCCCTATTTTTCATCAGCGAAACATAGAACACGAGCTATTCCACAAAATAATTAAATGTCGTGTACCAAGTTCTGTTCAGCAATAAAGCATTCAATGTAGCGCTTGGGGAAAGCTTTTTTGAAGGTCTCAGAGAATGTGGAGTTTTTGGTGTCCCCGTCAAGGGCGACCACTCTCTGGCTTGCTTGGCCCAGCTTTGCCAGCGCCACACCGTAAGCTCGCCTTGTTGCCATCTGAAAATGATATGAAACAAACAGGTTAGCCAAAATGGCTGGGACCATTAGGCTTAAACACTGCTCAAAGCTGGTTGCCTTTATCACAACATGTAATTCAACAAAACATACAAAAATCACTGGAAAATGTACCTTTTCACCCTTTTTGTATGCTGGAGGGGAGGGCAGGGAGATTGGGCTTAGGTCAGCAGGTGCTGTGTCATCATTAGGCAGCTCAGGACACAAAGTCTTGTTTGGGACTTGGATTTTCTCCCGAAGGCCATTCAAGAGTCCATCTACCTTGTCTTTCGGAATGGTCTTTCCATGCCAGTTCTCAAAATCCTCAATACCTGGGGCAAAGTGATAAATAGTCTTGTGACTTTAATATAAATAAATAGTATAGTACTAACATAATTAACAGTAATAATACATTTTAAAAAGTTATTGGAATTTTAGACATGAAAAGCTAGACTACCTGGGAGACCTTTGCCCTTGAATGTTTTGGCAACTATGCAAGTGGGCTTTCCCTTAACCTGCTGAGCATGCCAGAATGCTTTGCACAGCTCCTCCACATCATGCCCATCCACAACATGTGTATTCCATCTAATCAAATAAAGAGAGTTAAATAGTATTTAAACCTTCACAACAAATATTAAATAAAATACATCTTAAGTGATACATTACTTAAAATTTGCAACAATGTGGTAAAACAATGTGCACAAGGGGAATTTAAAAAGGTCTAACCCTATCTGAATCTGAATTGTCATAGGTTGTAACTAACCCAAAGGCTTCACAGCGCTTGCGATAAGTGTCCATGTCATGCTGGATGGGCGCTGGCTCACTCTGACCAAGCCGATTGACATCCATGATTGCCACCAGGTTATCCAGCTTATAGTGGGAAGCAAACGCCATGGCTTCCCACACAGAGCCTTCGGAACACTCTCCATCTCCCATCATACAGTATACGCGGTAACTGAAATGAACATGACAAAGAAATCTCATTGTCTTCTTAAATCTACGTTTATAAATGTTAATGCAAGATAAGAGAGATCACAACCTGCAGAAGCAACTACCTATAAAATGCACCATCAAATTCTGATTGACCAATAGCATATTTTTTCAAATCAAGCGATAAAATTGGTTACTTTTAGCATTGTTCTATTATTTTATTGCAGTCTACAAAAGACGTGAACAATTTAAATTTCATTATTACATTGGACAATGCACATTGAAAAGTAAATATGCTATATTGTAGCCATAGGCTACTTTCCACCTGTAATCCCCCGCAGATTGATAGTATGTACAACAAAAAGTCCATTAAACAAATCTACATAAGAATTAGGTAACACCAAAATCAGACATCAAACAAAAAGTCCCAAATGTAGCAAAAATGTGTTACTTGATGACCTTAGCTTAAGACAGACCAGTAATAAAGTAACCATTGTGGTTAAAGTGCACAATAAGGCAGATGAAAAAGAGCAATTTAAGTTCGTGCTATCACAGGCTGATCTAATGACCACATTAAGCAAAAGTTCAAAATAAAGCAGCTCATTAACAAAGAAACAGTAAAACTTGCATTGCTTATAGTACATTAGTTGGCCAACAACATGAACGACTGATATATCTTTATATAAAACAGCTGCACTGTAATCCTAGATTTATTTATTTCAGAATGTATGGCTAAATATTGATTTAATTCACCTGGATTTGTCAAAGTACTTGCCGGTGTAGGCCATGCCACAGGCAACACTCAGACCCTGACCAAGAGATCCTGTTGCCACATCAACAAACGCCAGTTTCTGGTGGATACAAAGAATAAAAGTCAGGGCTAACATTAAAAGATGTAGAGCAAATAAAGCTTGGGGCTCTGGTCTTACTGGAGTGGGGTGTCCTTCCAAGTCGCAGTCAATCTTGCGCAGGTTAAGCAGATCTGACTCTTTCACAAACCCAGCTTCTGCCCAGGCAGCATACAGGATTGGTGCAGCATGACCCTTGAAAGAAGAAAGCAGAGGTTCTTACAGCGGTTCTAATGCAGTATATTGACAAAGTGTTATCTTTTGAGATAAAAATAAACGTATCTAAACCTTTGACAGCACAAAGCGGTCATTGCACTGGTTGCGAGGGTCGTCAGCTTTATAGCGCATAGTGTGGAAGAAGAGGACAGACATGAGCTCAGCCGCACTGCAACATGATGTAGGGTGGCTGGGAAGAAAGATAGACAATACATTGTATTGCATACATAAGGTAAGGCTTTTATGTCACACTCAAAACATGCATGTGTCGCTAAGGGATGCTTTTTGAAGAGGAACAAATCACTGAAACACTTTTATAAGTTACTTTAAAAAAAAAAAAAAGTTTTAGTTACAGTAAAATACACAGAAAAATATATGGATGAAAACATTGAGAACATAATTTGATATTTGAGAACAGCCTTTGATATTTTAATGCAGCATTCATTATTCATGTTACTAGATTGTTGAATAAAATTCTAATGGTTTTAAAATGTCAGTATCGCAAAAGAGAACACATGCTTGCCAACAAACTTGTGAAACGGTTAGTTGCTGAAATGGTGGTCAGATTATTGTAATCATTTAGAAATCCCTCTGTACGCAACAGCATTTCAGCTTCCCTCTGTTGGTTAAATTTCAAACAGCATTATTTCAACCATTCTTGCAACATGCCAAGTTGTCTTAAACATGGTTACTCTCCTCACAAAAACAGAATTCGGTTTACCCACTGTCCATTTTCTGATCGATAACCTGCTGGGAAATAAGGGAAATTCAACTCAAAAACAAAAATGTTAAAGGTCAAAAGCAAAAAAAACATGTCAATGAAAAGCCTTCTGTATAGTTTATTTAATTACTGTCAGTTTTAACATGTAACTGTGTATTATACTCTCTCTGCTAGGGTTAAGAGAAATAATGAGGAAAATGCAAGTATGAGCTACGTTAAACAATCCTGTATAAAATAGTTTTAGTAATCCTTTTATCAAATTCAGTTGTAACTTCCAGCTAAAATTGCCAGTTTGTTTTAGTAATCCTTTTATCGAATTCAGTTGTAGCTTCCAGCTAAACTTGCCACCAGTCAAAAGCTTTTTAGAGTCTTTAAATACAGTAAACAAAAAAGTATATTGAGTAGGGCCCTTTGAAATCAGTTTTGTAATTTTTATATACACTAGTATTTTTATTTACACTTTTACCAACATAAAAAGTCTGGTATTTTAGTGCAAAAATCATACTTATTGATACATCATTATAAATCATCTGTGTGTGTGAATGGGCAAATGTGGCGTTTAATGTAAAGTGCTTTGGGTATCATTCCAGGTAGAGTAAAGCGCTATATAAATATAGACCATTTATTATTAGACAATTTAGCCAAGTATTTTAAGTCAAAGCATAATGTATGTAATAACATACTAATAAGTGCTTTTAATGTATATGCTTTCAAGGAAGTGCACATGTCCCCTAGACAAACATTACTTTCTCAATTTCCGTGACATTTTGCGTTTATTACTAAATTCCATTTTGATTGGCCTATTCCGTGATATCTTCCGTGATTACGTAACCGTGGAAATCATAAGGCCCTAAAACAGTCATTAGCCATTGTTTGACGACCAGGAAATACTGTACTGCCTACAAAACCTGTTTAAGTGACATTTTCTTGAAGGAAGAGGAAGCAGCACATCTAGAAATACCAGAATCAAGATGCAGCAATGGCACAACTACTAGTATTAGCTACACTTGTACAATTGAGTGAAATAATTTGAACAATGTTTCAGCAAAACAAACTAATCTGCAATTTACTACCAGTAGTATTATCATTGCATTCTTGATACAGACTCCAGTGGACAATCTATTTAAAAATAAAACGTTGAACAGTGTATTTCTTCTTTAGATTGGTGCAAAGTGAAATGTCAAAAAAAAAAAAGTCTTGTGTTGCATTGCGTTGCGTTTTGCGAGAGTAGCCAATGTTGAGTCGTGTTTTGGGCCTCCCAAGTGTAATGCCTCAAAGTAGGGTTGCACAATTAATTGACATTGAGGTTTTAATTACTACAACCGCAAGAGGCTGAGGTTTTTTTATTCTCTCCTCCAATAAAGGAAACCGCAAGTTTCTGTGCGCTGCAGCCAACGCGGTCCGTGTGCTAAGAACAAACACCTTTTGCATTTCAGTATTACTATACAGTATCTGTAAAAGTTTTATGGTGACAGTGTAAAATGGCTGAAGGAACTTCTCCAGTAAATAGTCATGAAAAAAAAGAAAACGCATTGAAATGAGGTGTGTCCAAACCTTTGGCCTGTACTGTACTTTAATACAGCCAAGATATATTTGCGTGCAGCGGTCTACAAAATGTGCAAAGTGCAAATATTATGAGGACAGCGGCGCTCTTTCAGGGAGAGAAATTGGCCGAGTGGGCAAGTGTCAGCTGAGAAACAAGTTGGCTGGCTAATTAAAATGCTAACATGAATAAAAGAAAAATACTGTCTTTCTCCACTAAGAAACTACATGCCCCAATCTAAACTTGTATAAACACATTGCTGTACGAGCAACGAAAGTAATTCACTTGTGCACATTGAACCTACAGGCTGTGCTCTCTTCGAACAGAGTGATCAATCTATACCCCGAGGAATACCAGACAAGAGGTGAACAGGAAGTGAACCCACGTGATGTAACATAAAAACGGACGTGCAACACTTGTTGCTTTTATCATTAAATACACAAAAACTATTTTTGAGCACATCCAACAATGCCACAATAATGCTAACCAGTCATTTTGGTTTAAAATAACTGATATGAAATGTGTTGCATCCCTATTTAATGTTGACGAAAGTACATTTGTACTAAAAAATAAAAACATTTGCGCTGCATATAGCATTCAGTTGAAGCTTTCAACGTTTGCAACCTTTGTGCCTAAAGAGTATTAACTTTCCAATGTGTTGCAAGCATTTTATTCTGCCCTCTTCAGGCTTTTAGCCCTGAATGACCTAACTGTACTTACATAACACAAGCATGTGTGCATTCAGCCAATAGGGATTTAACCAAGTTTAGCTACCAATGTTAGCTCTCATTGAACGCATGTTATAGCATTCTTACAACAGTATGACTGAAAATTGTTCGTTGCTTGTCTTTGACTGCTTGTGTGTGTGCACGCGCTTCACGAATATACATGTGGCCTGAGCTACTTGTGTTCAATATTGTATCCGTATTTGGGGAGGCGACTTCAACAATACCCCCCAGTTCCTTGTGTCCAGCATTCCTCAGTGAATGTGGTCGCTGCTTTAGTTTTTAGTTTAGATTCGCTAATCAAAAAGACTGCTTCTTTGACAATTGCTCATCAGCACCACAATGTAATTAGTTCAGTGACGTGCGGTGAACTATACACCAGGTGAGGCATCGATACTTTGAGTTTATTTTTATTTTTTACTTAAATTCACATGTGTAGCTCTAATCATTGTTGATTTAGGTTACACCATAGAATAACAGGAAATAGAAGGAAGTAATTTGTTTTCATAAAAATGTTATCATAATGATATGATAATATGATAAATTGGTCCAAAAAGTATTTGATGAAATTGTTAAATACTTTTTGGTCCCATTTGCTTTTAACAAAATAAATCAAGTATTGTGAGTGCATCTTACCTTTCTGTATTTGTATCCGAAGCAGCAATAGCTATCCATGGAAACATACTTTGTATAATCACATTCATTTTGTCTTAAAGTCCAGTTTAGAGAAGTATTTAATCTTGGATACAGTATATAATCCTCCATATTGGCAGACATTCATTTAATTACATTTAATTCCAAGCAATAAAACACTATTTTTGCATCTGACATAAAAACACCCACAAACGCAGGCTTCATCCATCCATCCATTTCCTACCGCTTATTCCCTTCAGGGTCGAGGGGGGCGCTGGAGCCTATCTCAGCTACTGGCTTACTCTAATAAAAACACCATGAGTGCTATAAAGTTTTTGAAAAAGTTTTTTTTTTTTTTAAAGCTGGCTGGAGAGACATGCCTGCTGTGAGCGCCCCCACTTATCCCAGTGTGGCGAGTCAAGAGTACTGCAAGATGACAATATATCGCCCCCTACCTTGAGACAGAGGTACTTGCTGCCTTATGGCCTGTCTCTTCCCTGTGGAAACAAGCACACGCCCCCTCACACGCACAATACACCGTGTAGCTGGAGGCACCACCTGTGTCCGCCTCACTTCTCGCCTGCCACGATATTTTCATCAGCGATTTTGACCATGAAAAGTATCATAAGAAACAGGAACCACACCAAAATCACACAAAGTGTGACCAAAAGACAAATATTAAAACTTATTTTATTACTTTGTTTTTGAAGCCTTTTTACCCCCCTTCCAGGTGGCAAGGTGAGGCACTGCCTCACTTGACTCCTTTGACAGCACATCACTTTATTAGTTATTGTTACAAATAAGACACTTTTAAAGAGTACATATGTTCTGTTAAACCACTAATGGTAACAAAATAGCCGGTGATGTACTTGTTATATCTTTGGCTCTAAAACGTTTGACTTTGAGCAACTCTAACTTATAATAAATAATTCACCCCAATACAATATCCTACCCTAATACCCTACTGTGCAATATTACCCTTACAGTGCAATACATCCGACACTGATTGTTATCACTCCGGTACTCTTGTTCTGTAAATTGTACTGTATATTGTACAGGATTGCTTATTATTTTTATTGGATAGTAGTCTATTTCTTAGTTGTATCTGTAGTACTTGTGTAATTTATTTGTATCCCATATTTGTTCCCACAACCACACCTTAAGTTAGAGTCCTTAATCTCATTATATGCAAACATAATGACAATAAAGTCCATTGTATTCTATTCTAAGTTGCATGCAGCCCCTTTCAGCCAGTGAGTCTGCAGACCACATGATGCATTGATAGATTGAAACTTTTATTAGTAGATTGCACAGCACAGTACATATTCCGTACAGTTGGCCACTAAATTCTAACACCGGAATACGTTTTTCAACTTGTTTAAATCGGGGTCCACGTTAATCAATTCATGGTATCACGTGGTGCATGTTAGCCAACAACTTGACGTCAATGAGATTCCTTAGAATTCCCGCTCAGTGAACTATTGTCAAGATTATACACGCAGAGTCGCCACTTTTTCATACATCCAACGTATATTCCCGCTGAACTAACCTAGAACTCGAGTCGCTGGGATTAGTAGATAATCACAGCAGGTGGTCACGGTGTACATTTATTTAGGGACTGTAGCACGTGCTACAAGGCCTGCCGGTAACGCGTGACAACATGAGCCCGCTACATGTTACATATTTAACTGCTACATATCTTACTGCTACATGTTACATATCTTACTGCTACATGTACATATTTAACTGCTACATGTACATATTTAACTGCTACATGTACATATCTAACTGCTACATGTTACATATCTAACTGCTACATGTTACATATCTAACTGCTACATGTTACATATCTAACTGCTACATGTTACATATCTTACTGCTACATGTTACATATCTTACTGCTACATGTACATATTTAACTGCTACATGTTACATATCTTACTGCTACATGTTACATATTTAACTACTACGTGTTACATATCTTACTGCGGAGTGACGTTTCACGACAATTATGCAAGCACAGTTTCGAACTTTACCCAGATTTGGAGGCGCATGTTGCATTGATCGAGTGAATTCTCAGCTTGTTGGCGATATCCTTCAGCCCCTGCAGGGTCTTCTCGTCGGGTTTGTGGTAGCTAGCCATGGTTCACCGCGGGGTTGCTACTGAGCGAGCGTCGCCTAGATATGTCGCTGGGTCCTTTATTTATCTGCGTTACTTCCCGGTTGTTGTTCGGTGCTGAGTCACACTGCCGCCCGAGCCAAGAGGAGGAGGAGGTGAAGGGGGGAGGAGTATATAATGGCCCTTAAGCCACGCCCACCCCGCACTCTCATTGGAGGAAGACTGCGTCATACAGCGGAAGTCACTTCCGAAAATCACATGTTGCCTTTTTTTTTTTGTCTTTGGGCGATTCCAAAATGCCACCAATTTTTCCATTATCAAAAAAACGGTATCTAATGTATCTAATGCTAACTGAATACTTCATCTGTCACCTTCGCTACTGATGATGAGAAGAAGAATATTAAACAGACATCCATCCATCCATCCATCATTTTCCGCTTATCCGAGGTTGGGTCGCGGGGGCAGCAGCCTAAGCAGGGAAGCCCAGATTTCCCTCTCCCCAGCCACTTCGTCCAGCTCTTCCCAGGGGATGCCGAGGCGTTCCCAGAACAGCCGGGAGACATTGTCTTCCCAACGTGTCCTGGGTCTAACCGGTCGGACGTGCCCTAAACACCTCCCTAGGGAGGCGTTCGGGTGGCACCCTGACCAGATGCCCGAACCACCTCATCTGGCTCCTCTCGATGTGGAGGAGCAGCGGCTTTACTTTGAGCTCCCACCGGATGGCAGAGCCTCTTGCCCTATCTCTAAGGGAGAGCCCCATCACCCGGCGGAGGAAACTCATTTCGGCCACTTGTACCTGTGATCTTGTCCTTTCGGTCATAACCCAACGCTCATGACCATAGGTGAGGATGGGAACATAGATCGACCGGTAAATTGAGAGCTTTGCCTTCCGGCTCAGCTCCTTCTTCACCACAACGGATCGATACAGCGTCCGCATTACTGACATGATGTATGTTAATCTGTTTACATCTTTATTTGCCCATAGGTTATAAATTCAAATCTTTCAAATGTGGCATTTTCATTTGTTATGGCATTTTGTCCAAAACATATTTTACACTCCTTTTGCATATGCTAAATGTGAATGTGTATCTGTGTTGACCCTGCGATGAGATAGTGACTTGTCCAGGGTGTACAGTTGGGATAGGCTCCAGCACCCCCGCGAGGGACAAGCAGTAGGAAATGGATGGATGGATGTTTTTTTTTGTGCATTTTAAAGTGGACCTATTGGTACATATTTTTGTGTATTTGGGATCTGCTGCACGGTGGTACAGGGGTTATTGTCCTGGGCATGACATTAACGTGCATCCGGCAGTGGAGGCTCCTCTATGGGGTCTTGGGGCACTAGGAGGTTAACCCCTTTACTACTGTTACCCCAGGTGGCCCTTGGCAATGGCCTAGTACATGACTGCCTCCTAGCCAGGGATAAGGTGAAGACCTCAATGACGGAGCAGGCGGAAGACGGTGGATGTAAGAACTACCACAACGGCTGCGATGGCGGAAGAAGGCACCCCCACATCCATGTGGGCCCAGTTATGGGGAAATAACAACCCAAGTCCTCAACGGTGGAACAAGCGGAGGATGATTACTAACCCTATGGAGCGTCACAACGGCTGGGATGGCGGATGAAGGCTGCAGCAGAAAATGGTCTCCAGTCGTCTTGGACTCCATGCCACTGGACCCTGACCCGGATTTGCCAAGGATCGTGTGGTGACTGTCTGTGCACCAGTCTCCCAAACAAAGTCACGCACAGGCATCGGCTCTCTGTGACTTGGTCCTGAACTTTCTCACAAACCGGCCCCAGTCAGTCAGAATCGGCAACCAGACATCAAGCACAAAGGTTCTAAGCATAGGGACCCCCCAAGGCTGCGTGCTGAGCCCCCTATTGTACACCCTCTTCACACACGACTGTGTGGCCTCCCAGAACAACACCAGTATCATCAAGTTTGCAGATGATACTACGGTCTTTGGACTGATCACCGGGGGAGCTGAGGCAGCGTACAGAAGGGAGGTAGCGGAACTGGTGGCCTGGTGTCAGGATAATAATCTCTCCTTGAACACAGACAAGACCAAGGAGATGATTATTGACCCACGGAGAAGGAGTGCACAGTACACACCTCTGTACAGGGTGAAAACCTTTAAATTCCTTGGGACCCACATCAGCGAGGACCTCACCTGGAATCACAACACCCAACAAACAATAAAGAAAGCCCAGCAGCGACTGTACTTCCTAAGAAGGCTGAGAAAATTTGGCATGCCACCCAAAATTCTCAGCAACTTCTATAGAAGTACGGTTGAGAGTGCCCTTACCAGCTCGATCACGGTCTGGTATGGAAACTGCACTGCTAAGGACAGGAAGACACTCCAGCGAGTGATTAAAACTGCTCAGTTGCAGCCTTCCCCTCACTACAGAACATGTACTCTACCAGGGCCACCAGGAGAGCACACAACATCATAAAGGACAGTACACACCCCCAGCACAGTCTCTTCAGCCTCCTACCATCAGGCAGATGATACAGGAGCCTGAAATCCAGGACTACGAGACTGACAAACAGTTTCTACCCACAGGCCATCAGGCTTGTGAATGCTAACTTGTGAATGTTATCCCCCCCCCCGTTTTACTTGTATCTTTTTGAACAAAAGACAGCTACCATGACCACCCCCGAACTGTGAACCATCACTGTAGACACTTTTCACCTTTGATCACTAAAGACACCTTAACTGCTGCTGTGACCCAATGTCACCTCCATATTTATACTGTTGACTGTCAATCAGAATGTGCAATAATGTTATGTTACTTACTGTGCCTTGTATATACATTTTTATTTTTATTTTTTATTTTTAGCTAAGTACCGTGTGACTTGTTGAACGGTGGACTAGCGAAGTAAGATTTTCATTGTACGGCAAACGGTCTGTTTAACTGTGCATATGACAATAAACAATCTTGAATCTTGAATCTTGAATCCTCCATACAAGGATACCCCCCTACAGTATGTGTCATACTGTAAATACAAAGGAGTACAATGGAAGATAGGAGCTGCTCTACACAAATAGTTCCCTGTGTAATGATGAGAAGGCACATTTTGCAAACACTTCCCTGCTGGCTGCCATTCAGCTGCAGATTTAAAGGGACAGTGACTTTGGATGGACTTTGTTTCGCCATACATTGACCCAGATCAATCACACCAGTGAAACTACGAGAGATGCAATTTCATTTTCCACACGTCGGCATCGAGCCGTTGCTAAAACGTGAAAATCCACTTCTCATCTTACTACACTGTCTTGAAAGAAATAGGTGCAGCTTTGGTTGTGGGTACGGTAATTTTGCAACATTGCACCCACACAGGTTCTTTTGAGAGGAAGAAAGGGCAAATGCCGTTGCAACATGGGGAACTATTTGTACACATCATTGTTTGCACTGTTCTTGACCTTTTAACATACAAAAAACAAACCTTCATTTAAACGGCAGTGCTTCATCATAAAATTTGAATAAGTGGCAAGTTTTTCTTGCTATCCTACTGAGAGATCCACTGATGCATTATTGTCCTCCGGAGACAAGTGTTTCACAGGCTTATTTTAAATGCAAATAGTGCTGTGCAGAGGACATCCTCGGCTTTCTTTGGGTTTGTCTAGTGAAATATACTGTGAGTCTTCCCAAAATGGCTGCAATAACAAGCAGCATGTCAGGTAATGTTAGGTAACTTGTCCAGGTAAAAAGGTAGAAATTGAGGTTTTTTTTTATTTATTAAAGCACAAGTTGTTTAATCTATATAGTTAATTTTTTATTGACTGGTTGTACTGAAAACTAAGATTTTCCGGCGTCCTCAGTGGTAGACACACAGTATTGCTTACTACCTTTTCATGTAATATAATGAAAATTATTGATGCAACAAAAGGTGTAATGATTATTTTACTACATTTAAAATACATTATTGTGGTCTACATAACATGTAATTGTGGTTATTTGGTCGAAATGTTGCATAGATTATGTTTTACAGACCATCTAAAAACCGCTTTCTGACCGTCTCTATAGGAAGCGCTGTTTTGTGGACGGTCTTATTAACGTGCCTCCACTTCGACTGCGTCTTCTCACCGTCAGCCATGTTGTAGTTTTTAACGCTTCCATATAGAGTATGCTGACAGATGTAAGTTAGAACATAGTCCTCCAACAGGAGGACTATCATACTCGCGTCGAGTGATCGCCAATGAGAACTATACAATACTTTGTATTGGAAATGGCAACAGCGGGGGATGCACGTGCATGTACTGGGCAGTCTGCAATAGAGGACACGTACAAAGTTCTTCAGGTAAATCTCTACCATATATGGAGACTTAGTGGTCAATTGTACGGAATATGTACTGTACTGTGCAATCTACTAATAAAAGTTTCAATCAATCAATCAATCAATCCATCCATCCATCCATTAGCTACCGCTTGTCCCGTTCGGGGTCGCGGGGGGTGCTGGAGCCTATCTCAGCTGTATTTGGGCGGTAGGCGGGGTACACCCTGGACAAGTCGCCACCTTATCGCAGGGCCAACACAGATAAATAGACAACATTCACACTCACATTCACACACTAGGGCCAATTTAGTGTTGCCAATCAACCTATCCCCAGGTGCATGTCTTTAGAGGTGAGAGGAAGCCGGAGTAACCGGGGGGAACCAACGCAGTCACGGGGAGAACATGCAAACTCCACACAGAAAGATCCCAAGCCCAGGATTGAACCCAGGACCTTTGTATTGTGAGGCACATGCACTAACCCCTGTCAACATCATCGGCGGTCACTCGAAGCGAGTATGACGATCCTCCTGGTTTGGGGTTATCCCTTTATGGAGGATTCAAGATTCAAGATTAAGGATTGTTTATTGTCATATGCACAGTTCAGAGGTGGGACCAAGTCATTGTTTTGCAAGTCACAAGTAAGTCTCAAGTCTTTGCCCTTAAGTCTCGAGTCAAGTCTCCAGTCAAGACAGGCAAGTCCCGAGTCAAGTCCAAAGTCAAGACTGGAAAGTCTCAAGTCAAGTCCCAAGTCCTGCATCTTGAGTTTCGAGTCCTTTCAAGTCCTTTTAACCATAGACTAATATATTTACACAGATTGTGTATGCTTTTAAAACGCTGTATTTATTTATTAAAACAAGTGCATTTGAAATTGCATGAAAAAAAATAGTGCTGACATTGCACTTCATAATAGCACTATTAACCAGTCATTTTAAACATTTATCAATCAATCAATCAATCAATCAATGTTTATTTATATAGCCCTAAATCACAAGTGTCTCAAAGGGCTGCACAAGCCACAACGACATCCTCGGTACAAAGCATTTAACTCATTCCTTTACAGAATAAACACATTTGAAAAAACAAGTGCAACTGTACTTATTTGCACAAAAGTGTTAACATTGTATTTTCCTGGCATATTGCATTGTAACTAGTTCCACAGCAGTTTCTATCCTGTTCTTACCTTATCTCATTGATCTCATCTCATACTGTATGTGTGAGTACACATGAAAAACATAACAAATACATGAACATAACAATGAACAGAGTTGTACTTTTTAGATGTCAGGGCCTTATGCAATATGTACACATATTCTTAATATAGTATACATTTTAACTGACCTTTATTTGACTATGTTTGTCTTTTTGGAGGTGGCTAAAATACGCTGTGCTGCTGACCGCCGTCTCACGTTACGTTACTGTGTGAGATACATTGACTAACGTAACGTTATTGGTTGTATTTTGTGAAAATAATATTACCACAGAGTTGAGAAGGAGCAAAGATCTTCAATATTTGTATGTGAAAATCACAAAGAAATCTTCTGGGGGAGGATGATGCCCCTACAGGGGTTTGGTTTACAAACTTTCAGCCTCACCTAAAACAAAATTCACCAGCCGCCACTGATTATGATGCATTCTCCTTTTAGGCAAAATATAAGATAATACTTTCTTAACAGTATAATTGTAACCAGGAATAAGTCTTCAAGTAACAATATTCAAATACTAACATTGTGGGGTAAAACAGAATTTGGTTTTGTTCTGAATCCAGTGAAACAGATTGGTGGTTTTAGCTGATATAAAGACTTTCAGGTGTTTATATATGTTTAAGTATTTGGCAGACACTTTTATCCAAAGCGACTTACATAAAAAATACATATAGAACAATCACTGTAAACCTTATCATTTAAGGGAAGAATGTAATACAAAATATCAATACAAAGTGTCAAGACAGAATAAACTCTCTGCTGCTGCAGCAACAGAGATGCAGTCTATAGGTCCCTAAGATATATAGATATCTAATGTATTCATACATTGTTTATGTACGATATACGCATGTATATATAACCTAATCATATTGTTTCTTCAACTTAAAAATAGTTGACCATTTTTTTCCCCCTTCTCTGGGATTATATTCCCAGTTTTGATCTCTGAAGTCTGGTCACTTACAGCATATAAGAATATTCTATTACTGTTAAGCAAACTATGAATAACAAAACACGCCAAAACATGTGTCTTTTATCATAGCTACACGTATGACAAAAACGCACGTAAAAATCAGTGGTATTCAGTGAGGTAAAATGAATTAAATGCGCTGACAGTTCATTGCTCCTGCCAGATGAATTGCACTGAGTGGAGCGGATCACCACTCCAAGATGGCGGCCCCGCGTCTCGTCAGAGCCAGTAGGCAGTAGCGCTCGATGCTGCGTCTACTTATAAGATATCTATGGTTATAACGTTAGCAGTGAGTTTACAGCCTCACTGATTTAACTACACAGCAAATAAATGTCACGTTACTTAGCCAATAAACATTAGCTTACATTCAAAACTTACCCTTCTTTGTGCATCTTCAAATGTCGAACAAAGTTGGAAGTTGTTGCGTCTCCGTCTGTAATATTCGAACTGCATATTTTGCATACTGCAATTCGTTTTTTGTTGACCAAGTCGTAGTTTTTTATACCCGAACAAAACCAATTTTGGCATAATTTTTTCTCACTGTCACGTTGTTGGACAACTCTTCTTTATTGGTTTTCCTGCAATTTGATTGGATGAATGCTGCGGGATGAAAACAACGTGGATCTAATTTGATTGGATGTTGTACTGAGAGCACACACGCTGACAGACACACACGCTGACACACACACACACGTACACAATGAAAGATACAGAGCGCTCCTGAATAACTTTTTAATCTTTGGGTTTTGGGGAAAGTAGCAAGTCATGTCAAGTCAAAAGGCTCAAGTCCAAGTGAAGTCACAAGTCATTGATGTTAAAGTCTAAGTCGAGTTGCAAGTCTCTTTACATTCTGTCAAGTCGAGTCTAAAGTCATCAAATTCATGACTCGAGTCTAACGCGAGTCCAAGTCATGTGACTCGATTTATGTCATGACTACATGAATTGAAGCATTTCAAACTTAATAGACAGCGAAACACAACAATAACATATGATACATGCAAGTTTTAAGTCTCGTCTTAAGACCCACTTTTAATTCTCTGGCTTTTAACACTATGTGACTTGTGTGGTCCTCTGTGTTTTAAAATTGTAATTTCTATTTATTGTTTTAATTGGTTTTACCCTTTAAAATCGTGTTAAATCATATTTATTTTTATATTGGTTTTATATTTATTTATTTTGTTTTTATTCAGTCATTGGTGGAGCTAAGGATAATATTTGAATCTTGTTTTTAATATTTTTGTGCAGCACTTTGGAAAAAATTTTCTTGTTTAAATGTGCTATATAAATGAAGTAGATTGGATTGGATTGGCCATCCTAAGCCTATCTTTTCCAGGAAGTTCATTGACTGCAAAAGTTTGACTTAGTCTTCTTCTTTGAGTTCCTGAAATGACAAACATTCCATTAGAACAAGCAATAACAGGAGCAAACAATCCCTAAAATTGCAATAGTGGCAACTTCTGTTTGTAACGTGTATTTACATTGACTGTCTTCCAGACTTCAGCCCGCTCCTCAAGGGAGATAGGCTCTTTGTCAAGACGCTCCAGTTTTGGGATGAGAGTCAGGATGTACGGCCGGTAGTCTGTGTTGCCGTCCAGTGGATTTTCAGAGAGGACCACAACCCGCAGGGTTTTTGACACATGGCCAAGGGAACTCAGGCAGGTCTCATCTAAGATATCATTGCTTCTGAAGAAGAGATAGAGGAATGTTGTTGTTGCCACTGCAGTTAAGAGTGCCGATCATTCTTACTGAAAAGTCGCTGTCTACCTGATGTTGATGTACTGGAGACATTTCATGTTGGAGCTGAGCCCTTCTACGTTGGTTAGTTTGTTTTTACGGAGGTGAAGGGTGGTGAGGCTCTCTAACTTATCCAAGCCCTCAAGATGTTTAATAGAATTTTGGGCCTGAATGCAGAGAAAGAACTTCTTCGGATTAAACACCAACATCCCAAAATAACAGTCATCCTTTTCATCATAAAAAGATTCATCACCAGATATAATCGCTGCAGGTTGGGAAGGTTGATGCCCTCAGTTGTACTTAAACGGTTTCCCCTCAGCTCCAAAGTGACCAGTTTAGAAAAATGGTTACTTTCAAGACCATGTAACGTCTGTATACGGTTGTCTGTGGGAGAAGTTTAAAATACCACATTAAAAGCTTCGAAGGGGAACATTATCACAATTTCAGAAGGGTTAAAACCATTAAAAAACAGTTCCCAGTGGCTTATTTTATTTTTCGAAGTTTTTTTCAAACTTTTACCCATCACGCAATATCCCTAAAAAAAGCTTCAAAGTGCCTGATTTTAACCATCGTTATATACACCCGTCCATTTTCCTGTGACGTCACACAGTGATGCCAACACAAACAAACATGGCGGATAGAACAGCAAGGTATAGCGACATTAGCTCGGATTTAGACTCGGATTTCAGCGGCTTAAGCGATTCAACAGATTACGATTGAAACGGATGGTTGTAGTGTGGAGGCAGGTAGCGAAAACGAAATTGAAGAAGAAACTGAAGCTATTGAGCCATATCGGTTTGAACCGTATGCAAGCGAAACCGACGAAAACGACACGACAGCCAGCGACACGGGAGAAAGCGAGGACAAATTCGGCGATCGCCTTCTAACCAACGATTGGTATGTGTTTGTTTGGCATTAAAGGAAACTAACAACTATGAACTAGGTTTACAGCATATGAAATACATTTGGCAACAACATGCACTTTGAGAGTGCAGACAGCCCAGTTTTCATCAATTAATATGTTCTGTAGACATACCCTCATCCGCTCTCTTTTCCTGAAAGCTGATCTGTCCAGTCCAGTTGAAAATGCATCTGCTTTGAGTGTCGCAGGATATCCACACATTCTTGCCATCTCTGCCGTAGCATAGCTTTCGTCGGTAAAGTGTGCGGAACAAACATCCAATTTCTTGCCACTTTCGCATCTTTGGGCCACTGGTGCAACTTGAATCCGTCCCTGTTCGTGTTGTTACACCCTCCGACAACACACCGACGAGGCATGATGTCTCCAAGGTACGGAAAACAGTCGAAAAAACGGAAAATAACAGAGCTGATTTGACTCTGTGTTTGTAATGTGTTTGAGAAAATGGCGGATTGCTTCCCGATGTGACGTCACGATGTGACGTCACAACGTGACGAGAGCGAATAATAGAAAGGCGTTTAATTCGCCAAAATTCACCCATTTAGAGTTTGGAAATCGACTAAAAAATATATGGTCTTTTTTCTGCAACATCAAGGTATATATTGACGCTTACATAGGTCTGGTGATAATGTTCCCCTTTAAAAATAGACATGAACAACTAAATCATAGTACTGGGTTCAAACTGACAGAATGTTATATGGAAATAATAAATTGTCAATAAAGTACTTTATCTTTCTTTCCAAATGTATTAATTCTTTCCATTTTGCCCGACTTACGATTGAAAAAAAAAAGAAGTTATTATCCAACAAATTGTAAGTAAAAAAATAAAATAATCTAAGAATAAAATAATCAAATATATACAGTATGTTCCCTTTGAGGGCAGCCATATCTGTGATGTGGCCTTTACAGATAACAAGTTTGACACCCCTTGTATACATAATATGATGTAGTGTAGGGGTTCTTAACCTTTTTTACCTCGGGGCCCAACTTTTACACCACTCAAATATTAACAGTGAATTAGTATTCTTACTTTTGATCGTATTCAATAATGATATCTAACCTACTTGAAGTTTACCAAACTTGTCAAATGACATGAAACCATGTGTTTTTATTAATTCCATCCATCCATCCATTTTCTACCACCTGTAGGCTTAGGTCAGGGTGGTTAGAAAAATAAGCACCAGCCAAATAAACTGCATAAGAGAGGACTCATTAATAACCGATAAAAAAATACATTCACATATAATTAAGTAGTGCTGAAATAAATAAACTAAATTAATAATGAAAATGTTTCTTAAATAAATTGTCAATGAAATTTAAGCGCATATGAAAATACAGCTTCACCACTTTAGTCAGGAAACTTTTGTCTTCGGCTCCAGACTTCTTCTGTTTGTTTGATATTGTCAAACAAACACTGAAGTAGTGTATCATACGTTCAGTACAGTATGAAAGAAAAAAAGTCAATACCTGATTAAGGCAACAAAATCACACACTTGATGCTAATGGGCTCTCAAAAATAACAAGTTAAGTCCTGTGATTAATCACTAAAATTATACATTACTCATGCATGTACACAGATTAATCACACCATCTATTTTGACTGTACATGCTCCTTTACATTAGTTGCTGATGGTTAGGTAAAAGGCGGCACGGGCTGGTATTTGGTCAGTGATCAGGTCAGTGCAGGGCAAAGATGCGTGAGGTGACTGACTGCTGTGATCGCTAGCAAATTTCACACCATACTAAATCCTTAGTGGACTTAACCTACACGTGTTACCAACTTCGAGTCCAGTGGTTCTTAACCTGGGTTCGATCGAACCCTAGGGGTTCTGTGAGTCGGGCTCAGGGGTTCAGCGGAGGTCAAAACACACCCGACTCATCGTGTAAATAAAAACTTCTCCCTATCTACGTATTACGGATACGGCAACAGCAGAAGTCAGACTGATTTGCAGGTGTGTAATTTGTTGTGAGTTCATGCACTGTGTTGGTTTTGTTCTTTGAACAAGGTGATGTTCATGCACGGTTCATTTTGTGCACCAGTAAAAAAACATGGTAACACTTTAGTATGGGGAACATATTCACCATTAATTAGTTGCTTATTAACATTGCAAATTAGTAACATATTGGCTCTTAACTAATCATTATTAAGTACTTATTAATGCCTTATTTGGCATGGCCTTATTATAACCCTAACCCTCTAACCCTGCCCCTAACCCTAACCAAATAACTCTAAAGTAAGTCTTTGTTACTGAGAATATGTTCCCCTAGTGTCCAGAAAACTCTAAATTAAGTCTTTGTTACTAAAAATATGTTCCCCATACTAAAGTGTTACTAAAAACATATAACTTTGTCTTGAATTTGAAAAAAAAAAAAACATTTTATTTTTCACTAAAGAAGGGTTCGGTGAATGCACATTTGAAACTGCTGGGGTTCGGTACCTCCAACAAGGTTAAGAACCACTGGTCTAGTCAAATAAATAACGTTCATTCAAGTAAAACATTTTAGAAAATGTTCCTGGATGACATTTTGACAATTTTGTGACCATAAAATTGCATTTGTGTCAAAATATTTTCAGTTAATTTAAATGATGCAAGTGAGTAATACCCTGTGATTAATCATGATTAGTCTAAATTCAAAAGTGTGACTAATCTAATAAGATAAATGCAATGTTTGACAGCACTATTTACGACACATATTAAGATGAAAACATTAGGACAACCTGAAAGGATAAGACTCTCCAAAGCTGGTCCAACAAGACCATCCATATCGGTGAGACGGTTTGCAGCCATACTCAGCCACTGCAGGTAGACCAGCTGTGCAAAGGCTTGTCCTTGGAAGCATGTTACAATATTCTTGTCGACCTACAGAGTAGTCCTTATGTTAGGTGAAGGTCAAATAAAGAAATAAAAGCCTTTCCTTGCCTTGAGCCAAAGAAGCTGGGTGAGAGATAACAGAGGTGAAAGGTCAGAAATGCGGTTGTTGGACACATCCAGGAAACGTAGATGAACATAATTGCTGATAGCAGCGATGTCACTTAGTCTTCTGTTGGGTTCAATCACATAAAAAAAGTTTTAACACAAATGTGCTGTTATTTATCATTTTGCTCTCATACTTACTTGTCCTTAAGAACCACTTTAATGAATGCATGTCTCAATCCATTCCCTGTTCGGCACAGCAAAGAGAGACCGGGGATGATAATATCTTGATCCAAGGGGCGAACCTGAGGAACACATGGAGGTTATAGTTTTGTAGCTTTCGCAAACTCCCAGGGTTTTGCTATATGAGGGCTACTCAAATGGTTGCCCAGGGGCCAAATCTGGCCCGAGAATGACACTATACCGGGCCTCAGGTTCAGTTCAAAGCTTGGGAGACAAAACGTTTTTGCAGAAAACTCCTAAAACACTAGAGTGCTCCTGTAGTATAGAGGAACTTGGAACACTGTAAACACATTTGCAAATTCTTGATTTAATTGGGGCGGTACAGCTCGGTTGGTAGAGTGGCCGTGCCAGCAACTTGAGGGTTCCAGGTTCGATCCCTGCTTCCGCCATCCTAGTCACTGCCGTTGTGTCCTTGGGCAAGACACTTTACCCACCTGCTCCCAGTGCCACCCACACTGGTTTAAATGTAACTTAGATATTGGGTTTTCACTATGTAAAAACGCTTTGAGTCACTAGAGAAAGGCGCTATATAAATATAATTCACTTCACTTCACAATTAACTAAAGCTTTCCTCAGGCACCCCTTTAAAGTCCTCTTCTATTTGGCAGTTTAATGTTTTTTCCGTAATGTGATTTATGTAAATAAGGTGTTGCTGTTTGTTGCTTGTTTACTTTAGATGCAGCCAGTAGTCATTTGTTCATCCTCTTTAGTTATACTAGTGGTGTTCCTCAAGGTTCCGTTTTAGGTCCTTTCATTTTCATCCTTTGGGCTATTCAACTGGTGGCCTGTGAGTTCAGTTCAAAAAACTTGTGAGAGACACACATTTTTCCAGAAGGTCCTTAAAAACAGCAGATCGCTCCTGTAACTCTGACAAAATAAACCAAGTTGCTAGGAATTCTGGGCCCCCTGAAAGATTATCCCCTTCTACCCCATGAATTGCCACCTTCGATGTTCTTGTTTTTCAGTGTTCTTGACGGTACCTGATGTATTACACCCAATTTGTTTCCTTTTTTACGATTAACCACTTAAAGCCGCATGCGGCTCTTTAGCGCTCCCTGGACCTCTTTCAGAGATGTGTGAAAATGGAAAAAGAAGAAGAAAAAACATTTTTTGTTTTAATATATTTTCTGTAGGAGAACAAACATGACACAAACCTTCCTAATTGTTAGAAATCCCACTGTATATGTTATACATGCTTCACTCATGACAGTATTTGGCAAGCACCGTTTTGTCCTACAAGTTCCAGCGATCCTTGAACTCATCGTGGTTTGTTTACAACTTTCTCCGATGCTGCCACAGAATGACATGTTTTCTGCCACTCCTTGTTTGTATCATTTTGTCCACCAAACGTTTTATGCTGTGCGTGAATGCACAAAGGTTAGCTTTGTTAATTTTATTGATTAGCTGGAATCCTTATCAGGCATATTTGGTCAATCCATGACTGCAAGCTAATCGATGCTAACATGCAATTTAGGCTAGCTGTATGTACATATTGCATCATTATGCCCAGGGGCGTCACTAGCTTTTAAGGACGGGGGGGGGGGGGGCTTAGCCCCCAGGAGATGCACAGGACGCGAGTGAACGTAGCGCACGAGCACAAAACTTCACAAACGGCTAACAAAGACTTAGAAATTATTCATTGTTATTTTTATTTTTAAAATGGACGGGACAAAATGAAATGCTCCCCGGGACGATGGCTTTTAACCATTTTTTTTCTTTTTCTTTTAATGTATTTATTAATTTGACATTTTATATTAAATGTCTTGGTTTTTCCTCCCTCTGAAAATCCTATGAAATGTTTACCAAAACATTCTATAACAATACAACAGTTATTAATGTAACAATACAATAAAAACAAATATATTTAATGTTTTTTCATTGTTTTAACATTAGACTAATGTATATTACTTTATATAGATTCTACAAGAGTGATGTGGGCATTTTCTATATGAACAAGTGGAATGGATTGGATACCGACACACTAAAGGGGCTCTCTCCCTTAAAGTACCAATGATTGTCACACACACACACTAGGTGTGGTGAAATGTGTCCTCTGCATTTGACCCATCCCCTTGTGAGGGGAGCAGTGGGCAGCAGCGGTGCCACGCCCGGGAATCATTTTTGGTGATTTACGCTATGAAGTGAGGGGAAACTGAGTGAATAATGACAGGTTATATGATTAATTTATTTAAACTCATATTCGGGCCACTTTATAATGAATATGTCAGCATGTATTTGTTAAAAAAAAAATATATATATATATATATATATATATATATACATATAAAAATAAATAACACCAAATTATTTAGGGGGGCTTAAGAATATTAAGTAGTGCTGAAATAAATAAACTAAATTAATAATGAAAATGTTTCTTAAATAAACAAAGAATATTAATTAATAAATTAAGAATATTTTAGGGGGGCTTGAGCCCCCCTGAAATAGGCCTAACAACGCCAATGATTATGCCTCATTTGTAGGTATATTTGAGCTCATTTAATTTACTTTACTTATATCCTCTGTGTATTTAATTTATATTTACATGTCTCATGGCATATCTGAATGTAATATTGGCTGCCTTGCTGATCCTTGTTTGTGTGCCATGTTGTTCCAGAACACAGCAAACATTATCCAGCTTGCAAAGATTGTAATAAATCCATTAGAAGACATCCTTTTGTTTCCTTTAACTTGGACACACATATCTATACCTTTGGCCGTTCTGAGCCAGTAATTTTCAAAAGTTATCTCATCCTGTGAGAAGCCTCCAGTTTACTAATGATTTCAAATGTTGTAAAAATGTGTAGAATAAAAATTTAAATACAACATTTCTGTCAATGAAGATTTGTGTCAGCCTTTGATAGTAGGCTAATATATATATGTAATATCCATCCATCCATCCATATAATATATAATATATATATCATGGGTTGCCTTCATTATAACACTTACAGTATTTCATACCAGTAACTTCTGGTATGAAAGCCTCCACCTGCATCCTCGACCCAATGCCATCCACTTTAGTCATAGCCTGCCTCCCCTCACTCTCACCTCTCATCACCACTATAATTAACTCCTCCCTATCCACTGGCTCTGTCCCTCCTGCCCTCAAGCTGGCTGCCATCACCCCCATTCTCAAGAAACCCGGTCTCGACCCCAACTTTCCCAACAACTACAGGCCCATCTCCAACCTCCCCTTCCTCTCTAAAATTCTCGAACGTGCAGTTGCCTCCCAAATCAAATCCCACCTTCACCACAATAACCTATACGAAAAGTTCCAATCCGGCTTCCGCTCACTCCACAGCACAGAAACTGCCCTCCTCAAGGTCACCAACGACATCCTCCTCTCCGCCGACTCTGGTTCCCTCTCCATCCTCATCCTCCTCGACCTCAGTGCTGCCTTCGACACCATCAACCACTCCATCCTCCTAACACGCCTCCACTCCTACCTTGGTTTATCCGGCACTGCCCTCTCCTGGATGAAATCCTACCTTTCTGACCGTCAGCAATTCATCTCAACCAACAACTGCACCTCCTCCACTGCCCCAGTCACCCACGGCGTCCCCCAGGGCTCAGTACTTGGCCCCCTACTCTTCACCATCTACCTCCTACCCCTCGGTCAGATCCTCCGACACCACAGCCTTCAATTTCACTGCTATGCCGATGACACACAACTATACATTTCCACCACGACCATCACCACAGCCACCCACTCCACCCTCACCACCTGCCTCACAGACATAAAAACCAGGATGCAAAAAAACTTTCTAAAACTCAACTGCAACAAATCTGAAATAATTATCATTGGCCCCGACTCCCTCACTCGCTCCACTCAGGACTTTTCATTAAACATCGACGGCTCCCTTGTCACTACCTCCACCCACATCCGCAATCTAGGTGTAATTTTCGACCCTACCCTTTCACTCCTCCCCCATGTAAACCACATCACCAAAACTGCATTCTTCCACCTCAGAAACATTGCCCGTCTCCGGCCCTCCCTCACATCCTCTGCTGCCGAAACCCTCATCCACGCCTTCATCTCATCCCGGCTAGACTACTGCAACAGCATCCTCTACGGCATCACCTCCAAAACCCTCAACAAACTGCAATATGTCCAGAACTCTGCTGCCCGCCTGCTCACCGGAACCCGCTCCAGAGAGCACATCACACCTGTCCTTCATGACCTCCACTGGCTGCCTGTCAAATACAGAATCACCTTTAAAATACTCCTCACCACCTACAAGGCACTCCATAACCTGGCACCACCCTACCTCTCTGACCTCCTCCAGCCACACGTCCCGTCCCGTTCCCTCAGGTCTAGTGATGCCGGCCTCCTGGAGGTCCCCAAGACCAGGCGCCGAACCTGGGGTGACAGGGCCTTCTCCGTGGCTGCCCCCTCTCTCTGGAACGCTCTCCCCAGGCACATCAGAGATGCCCCCTCCCTCCCTACCTTCAAAGCCACCCTAAAAACTCACCTCTTCACATTAGCCTTTCCAAACTGACCCTGCCCTAGGTGTCTCTTATTTATTTATTTATTTTTATTTTTTTTCCAATAAAGTTGTTTTTATCGTCCCTCCTCCCCCAGCCCCCCCACCCCCACATGTAAAGCGACTTTGGGTATTTAGAATAGCGCTATATAAATCCCAGGTATTGTTATTATTAGTATATTAGGCTTTTAATTTTTTGCGGCTCCAGACAGATTTTTTTTGTTGTAATTTTGGTAAAATATGGCTCTTTCAACATTTTGGGTTGCCGACCCCTGACTTAAACAGTCAGAGTGTTATTTCGTAAATTAGGTTTTATTAGTGGTTGTATTCTCATTTCACGGATTTGCAACAAGTTTTTACACCTCTGATTGCAAATACATTTTCAATTAACCACTCAACAAGTAGATATAGTGGGTATTTTATTGTATTTACCAATCAATCGATATGCAAGAAAACAACAACCAAAAAAAAAAACAGTGTCCTGGCTCAAGATAGTCCACAGGTAAATATGTAGCATTTTACAACTAAAACAAAGAACACATGGAATACATTGTTATGAAACAAATATGAAAAACAACAAGGCTCATCTAATCTCAATTAATGTATAAATTGAGTTATAAAAATTTAGCATATATTTTGCTATTATATAATTTAAATAGCCTTTATGCTGATTAATGTCTTAGTCACTGCCAGTGTTACAGCAGTTCACTAATGAACCAAACAGCCAAGCAATGTCTACTTCACTAACTCAACATCAAAGTCATCATTGGGCTGCTGGGAGTGAGTGTTTGCTGTGGGGTCAAACTCGGATGAAGCAGCCCCTGCTGATTCTGGTGCAGCAGAGCATAAATATTTATTGTTCCATTATATAAATATATATATTGTAAACATTAAATGTTCCATTCATCCATCCATTTTCTACCGCTTGATCCCTTCGGGGTCGCGGGGGGCGCTTGAGCCTATCTCAGCTACAATCGGGCGGAAGGCGGGGTACACCCTGGACAAGTCGCCACCTCATCGCAGGGCCAACACAGATAGACAGACAACATTCACACTCACATCCACACACTAGGGACCATTTAGTGTTGCCAATCAACCTATCCCCAGGTGCATGTCTTTGGAGGTGGGAGGAAGCCGGAGTACCCGGAGGGAACCCACGCAGTCACGGGGAGAACATGCAAACTCCACACAGAAAGACCCCGAGCCCGGGATTGAACCCCAGAATAAAAACTGATGCAGAACTAACCTATTATTGGACAAAATCTAAATGGGCTTCTAGCACCATAGCTGTAGGTGGAGAGCTTCACTTTCCCAGATTAACAAAAATATTTTTAAACCATTCAAAAGTCAGTATAAACTGTTCAAAATTCTAAATAGTCATTTTTACTTTGTTATTGTCAGCTATTATGGTGTCTTTTATTTTATATTGCTATGAAAAAAATAACAATACCAACCGCTCTTTGAACATATAACTATTTTGTATTCAGGCTATTAAAAATGTTTTACTAGTAGTAACACTTTTTACATGACCACATGAAACACATCATTGTAACATAACTGACCTTTAACAGATGCTCCTAATTAGTAATTATGAGCATCTGACAACGATTATTGTTCAGTTACTCCGCAATTATTAATAATAATGCTAATAATTACACATTAGTAAAAATCAATAATTACTTAGAAGAGCTTCACATGTGTTTATTAATACAGAAGAGTTGTCCGACTGTTTTTGTGGCCGTGAACGCATCACTGGCCGAGCCGAGTGTGCGGGTCTTTCCACAAAGGAAAGAGAGCAAGTTTGTTTTGGTGTGATGGCGGCAGAAAGTGACCACTTTTATTAGACAAAGTTGTTGCTGATGTTGTTTTTGGTGTAGTTACGGCGGACAGTATCCAGTTTAGCTCAATAAAATGATTGTTGATGTACTGCACTTCCTTCTCCTCCTTGGAACGTCTCGGCTGACGTCGTCATTGTTTTTATATTTTGTGACCACTTGTTAAAAATGGTACAGAAACATTTGTTAACGTGTTTACTTTGCCTAGAGTTTAAATTGGATTTTGTGCGCTGCATAGATTTTTCCTTTGCTGACAAGGGAGCAGTGCGCAATTGCGCAGGCGCGCACCTAAGAGCGAGCATCGATGTGGACCAAACCATTTTTTCATAAGGGGCAAAGGGCTTATTGAAATGATTACAATGATAATAATGTATGACTTGTGTCTTTGTTTTAATTCAAATTCATTCATATAAATATATATTAATTCAGTGTATGCATAATCATTTTGTCACGGAGGCTGTGTGTGGGCCTTTAGAATTGTCATGAACTTTCCCCCCTACACGACGGCCCTGGTTCTTAGCATCAACGCCAACACGAGTGTTGGTGGCTGCAAGGCGCTGCCCCGTGGTGAGTAAAAGAAAAGGCATGGATGACTCGACAAACCCAAAAGTGTCGCAAAAGTCACATGTAAAGCGACAGCCAATAAAGGGTTCCTGCTTCACATATTTGACAAATAATCTTGCAACAATACTTCCACAGAAACTCCATATTCTATAGATGCATTACTTGTACGGGGATATTCTAAAATTGTGTTGATGTAATTGTAAAAAAAACCAAAAAACTTTAATGTTGTTTTAGCAGAAATATAGGCTTTTGTAATATGATACAAATAGGTTTCCCTCGCCATTAAACACACTTTGTTCGTAACTGTCTGTGGAATACTTTGCCCTCAGTTTTTTTAAAGGCATCTCTAAAATGCTTTGCAGCGACATAAACTGAGCTGTCCCAACATTGAAGATTAATTTTAGTCTGTGTAATATGTAATCAGTAGTGTAAAGAAGATACAAAGCAGGCGATGTATTCCTTAAACGTATTTTACCTCTGTTGCTTCGTCGTCCTCGTCTTCCTGAGTTTCCTCCCCGTTTTCCACATCCGACCCGTCGTCCTCGTCCATTTTGGTCAGTCATCTGCAGAATTGTTTTAGCAAGAAAGGAAATGTTCTCTAGATAAACTATTTTTTTTGTTTATCAATGCGACTCCCCCGTCTCCAAGACAGTATAGGTAGTGTTGATCGTTTCCATGGAAACAGTCGCCCGCAGTATGCTTATAGTGTAACGTTACAATTTTTAGTCTACTTTGCTGAATACAACAATTAACTAATTCACAATTTTTTCATGTCTGTCATCTTCACAGTTAATGATCGTGGGCCAATTTGGACAATATAGTATACAATAATATTAAGGACGAGTTCACAATTATTTCATGTCTCTTCACAATTTATGATCAGTTACATTTGGACATGATCACAAATTGAATTCAACAATTCTTTCATGTCTGTTATCTTTAGTTAACTATTGAATTCTATTAATAGCCATTTACAGAACATAGGGAGCAAATACAAATCTTCTCGAGAAGCCTAACACTTCAAATTCATACCTGTAAAATTACACACTTTTCATCCACATACAAGAGTTTTAATCTCTATAGTGAGGAAAAAAGAAGAGCTCATTCAAGAATGTATACAGTTAGCATTGTACACAGTACACTTGCGGTCATTCACTGAATGACAAAGTGTAAAGCATTACATTAAAAAAAAAAATTCATGGTGCATAGACTGTTAGAAAATGTGTTTAAATGAAGTGGAAATCTATACATACATTTCTTGACACAACACTAAATTCCATTAATAAAGCTTGTTTGTCAAACAAGCTCTAAAGCAAGAACTTAAGAATGGCATCATTCAGGAAGAAAGCAAAAAGGTGCATTCTGTGCAAAACCATGCCCCTCACCCCCACTGCTGCAAGGGCTGGTGTAGTTAAACTAAAGGTTTTATTCACATGTGATATTAATAGAGAAGTGGATAGTCTTTTGTCCTGCCTGGAACGCAAGATTGCAGGACCACCGTCTACTCCATTTGCATTTTGCGCAACAAAAGCTCCCTTTTTACACCACCTTGAAGCATTCTAGCACCGAGACTTGATCCTGAGATTGCATCACTAAAGAGAAAAGGAGAAGATTTAAATGCAGTTGCATACAGTCGTGGTCCCATCAAAAAAAGAAAAGGTTCATGGAAAAAATATTTGCAAAAAGAGCCTAATGATAACCTGCAATCTGCTTACATTGAGTTTAACCTCCTCTTCTTGAAGTCAGGAGGTTCCAGTCCATCTGTATGTCTCTGATTAAAAAAAGTGAGAATACAAAATCAAAATTAATCAATCTTTTTCGCTCTCTCACACTCTCCCTATCTGATATATTAGTAGAAACAATGTTGTCTCTTGATATTGTTCAACTAACCTCTTTGTCGGCAGCTTCCTGCATTCTTCTATGCTCCATATTTTGCTGCAGATAAAAAAGATAAAAAGCAGTAAGTTTAAATGATGCATGCGACTTAAAGACACCCAATTTTATACTTGCAATTAGTTTAGTTAGGTCTCGTTGTGGCGTAAAACTAAACAAACCTTATGTAGTTCAGAGAGCTGCTGGTGCCGAATAAGGGCCTCTTTGCTCGGAAACTGTCTTCTACAAAGCAGACAGGCCATTTTCACCCAGTCAGTCAGTCTCCCTTCCTTCTCATCTTTCTCGGCTCCTTCTTCTTCACTATCACTTTCTCCACTGTAGGCTGGGACAAGACCCAAGTGCTGAGTAGGGGAAGACTACGTAAAAAAAGTCTCAGTCACACATGGAGGTAATGCTATGCGATATTACATGCATAAAATATCAAATTATATTTGCGGTCTTCTATACAAAATCGAATCTTACTTCGGTTTGTCTGAGCTGGTCCAGAAACATTTGAGGCCTTTCCAAAAGCGCCCCCTGTCGGTCAAGAAAAACTTTCATTTAAAAAAGAAAAGTAGTTAAAGGGGCTGTTTGCAACATTTACACAGATGACTAGAGGGTGCCAACTTTCTAATGTATTTTACACAGTATATCCCTCTGTATGTATGTGTGCTCATTGGTTTCGCCAATCTGGTCCTCCCAGGGGACAGTCAGCTCTTGTAGCACCAATTGCTTGGTTTACTCCGATGTTAACACCATGCCTGGGCGGCGTGACGTGGTAGCGATGTTGGCCAGGAACTTGAGTTGCCTTCCCAGGTCAACTCGGAGCTGCCAGTCAGGAGCAGTGGAGAGGAGCCCCCCTGATGAGTTGAGCTGGAGGTTTGCCTTTTGCCCTGCTTTGATGAAGGCAATCGACTGCTTCGAGGCCATCTGGAACTGGCTGTTGTGTATTGCTCTACAGATGGAATCTGCCAAAGATTTCAAAACTTGGTCGTGGCGCCAGCCATACCGCCCCTTCCCTAGAGCCTTTGGGCAACAGCTCAGGATGTTGTCCAAGGAGCCCCTCCTCTGGCACAGATTGCACCCCAGAGTGTCTGCTCGGCACCAGGTGTGGAGGTTGACTGGGCTTGGGACAACATCGAACACAGATTAAATGAGGAACTTTGTGCGCAGAGGTTCAGCTTTCAAGAGCTCTGCTCAAGTAAGTTTGCGAGGTTCCGCATGCTCCCACCTTGCCCACGCCCCTTGCTAGGACATGCTGAACATCTTGCTGCAACGTTCTTCTTCCACCTCTGCTCGGATCTCGTCTTGGACCAGTTGAATGTATCGTGGTTTAGGACAGTTACCAAGGCCTGCCGTTCCCATTTCCACAGTACCCACCAAAGTCTTGTGCCTTAGTCCTTCCTCCACTCTGCTAACGGCTTCTTGTGCCTGCCACTTTCTGCCGCCCGGTCTTAACAGCAATTTCTGTTGAGGCCACCTTGACATCTGCATAGTCCCTGTACATTAACTCCTCTCTGGCGCGGGTGAGTTTAAATTGCACCAAGAGGCTGCTGAGAGGGACGTGCATCTTGGTGGATTGGCCATATAGGACAATGCGGTTCAAGGACAGAGGGAGTTGTAGACCTCCATGCTTTTCCAGGTTTTCATTTGTTTTGTCGTGTAGAATGGCGGCTGGAGCACAACTGTTCGATATGTCTGAGAACGCAACCGACGTATAATCCTTGATATCACTTGACAAATCTTTTTTTGATACAATATAGGGAGTCATTTCTTTTCATAGATCGATTTTTTGCTCAAAGATTTAAGCTTCTTTTGTACTCCACTGCTTGCTGTACAACAGCCATCTTAGCTTCATTAACCACCACTGGTTTTCACATCCGGGAGAAAGTCATGTGTCGGAATACAAGCAATTGGTGAGAATTAATTTGAAATATTGACAATAATCTAATTTGGCTTTTGTTTCCATTGCAAACATTCCACAAGATGGTGCATTTCCCCATTCTGGGACAGTGACGTCAACGCTTTACCTTGCTTGTCATCACCCCTCCCCTCACGGAAGTGTATTCAAATGCTACGTTTCCTTTGACTTTTGTTCATTTTGTTTTCTTCCAGTTGCTAATATCTCTTTGTAATTCTACAGCGGCTAAAAGGCTCCAGTAATTTCATGTGCTTATTAAACTCCTCCCTTAAGTTAACTACCTGCTTGTGTGTGCTTGCGCATGACAGCTTTCACATGAATAGAGCATTCTGAGACGACTAACTTGGTGATGTCATTACTCCTTCAATAATTAAAGCCAATTAAGCTTTTGTTTCTGATTCTGAGAGGGCAGCTTGGGCAATTTGCATTAACAACGGCTCTCAAGGGAACAAATTACAACAATCGGTTCTCATCGTTTACTTGAAAGAGCCGTTCAAAAGCCCCGGCTCGTTTGCAAGCCTCACATTAATTCCTTGCTCATATTCAATAAATCTACTATATGCCTTATTAGCTTTACTCAGCCATGACCCCAATTTTAAAGGCTCTGTTTAAGCATGGGAGTTATTGTACACGTAATTATGTCACACCTTTTTCTCCAGAACAGCATAGCCTGCATCAGCACTGGCAGATTCTCTGCGATCTGTGGATCCAGCTGCAGGGGAAGAGGACACAGAACGCATGTTCTCCTTGTGTCTATTGAGAGTCTTGGCCCATCGCTCCATATCTTTGGCAATCTATTAACACAAGACCAACACAGTGGTTGCATGCCATCAAACCTTTTGTGAGCCATTAATCATGTGTATTGTTCAGACAATGTATTGACATCGAAGTGAAATCCAAAAAAAGCAAAGGCAGCAATAATTTTAATTCTAATAGTAATTAGGTGATAAGGTACCTGTTGAGCAGTTTTACTCTTGGGTTTATCTTTTTTCTCCTTGCTCCCATGGTTAGCCAACATGGAGTCTGGGGCTGCACAATCACCAGTGGGAGCACCTTCTGTGTTCGACTGGCCAGAAGGTGCAGGAACGTATGTGTGCTTCTCTCCCTCCCAGTACATAAAATGCTGAGTGTGGGGGTTGTAATAGTACTGCAAAAAAGAGGAATAAACAGTTATTAACAGGCCAAAAAAGCACGGTATTAACTTCTGGCTCAGATATATTTGTATTTACCAGTCTGTACCTGTGAGTTTGGATCATAATAGAGTCCCGTCAGTGGGTCGTAATAGTAGCCAGAACTTTCATCATATTGGTATGTAGATACATCTGGTAAAGCTACAGTACAACAAATTCGGATACGTCAACATGCCTGCAGACAAACAGAAAGCTTACTTTATCTAGTTCAGACTTGCGCAGAAGCCTTACGATATTGCTGGAGCTCATGTTCAGTGCCTGGTGTTGCAGGCTGGCTGCAGCCAGCTGATATTGGTTTTCCAACTATTTCAGCCTAGAAATACACAAATCATATACTGTAAAGATAAAGCTGAAGCAATGCAATACCACAGGCAACGACAGATAAGCAAATGATACCTGGCTGGCTGTTTTGGCAGAAGCGGTTTTGACGACAGCAGCTGGAGCATTTTGAGGAAGCTGCTGCACAAGAGCTACACCAGGTGTCAATGATGGAATAACTGCAGTTGCGGTTTATGCAAACACATTTAAAGAATATGTTAAAGTCAAATGAACACAATCACAGACCACATGGGAAATTTCTCAACATGTGATATCAACCTGGAGTAGTTTGTCCTGTAGAACCCCCCATTATGGGTGTTCCTGGACAGGCCAATGTAGAAAGGCCATTTGGCACAGAGTAATCATTTCTGCCCTGACTGTATTTTACAGCTGCTCGCTGGGGATACAGCTCAGTATATTCTGTGCTCTGGCCTCCACCTGAACCATTTTGTGCAGCCTGAGAACAAGAAACACAAGCACAAACAGATGACAATACAACGTGATGTATATCCAACAGCTTTTAGATACTTTTTAGGGGAACTGAACTTTTTTCTTTTAATTTGCCTATTGTTCATAATTTGTATGAGAAACAAGAACACATGTTTTTTTCATTTAAAAAATAAAAAATGCGTAAGATGCAGCTAGCAATGCAGCTAATGGGAGCATTTAATTCTGCCTCTAAATGACAATACTTCATTTATGTTCAGTAACCTGTATAATAACACTTGTTATTGGAAGAGCGAACACGGAGAAACTGTTAAGCGTTGTAGCACATCGCCTTGCTCACAGAGACAGTCACAGTGCTACAGCATTAGTAAGAAGTAAGCTGGCTTTCAGCAGCTGAATGGCTTTTGAGTTTGTAATACACAACACAATGCAACAGGACACCAATCTGTACTGATTGAAAAATATGAACACTCATATTACAGTATCTGCAAAGTATTGGCCTACATTTCATGTGTTGTTTGTACACAGCTAGCTCAACACTGTATGTACAGTAGTTGTACTATCAAGCATGATGTACTGCATGTATTCTCACTCGATGGACAGTTGTCTGTTTGGTCCAGCAGGCCCGGGACATTTTTTCCAGTTAATTTTGGGTACAGTAGGTGGAAAAAGATTATATCACTGTTAGCACAAACAGTTCATCTTTCTTTGTGATGCAGTTTCTTTGAGCAGTTTCCTCCTTGCCAGATACAAGAAGCGTCCATCGATGAAAAACATTGTTTTCCATGCAGTGCAGCAGAAGCAAACTTCTGTCGGCATAATGCAGCTTAGCAGGCTTTACATTTACGCCACTGAGTCATGACGGCCCCAACTCTCTCAGCTTCCGTCTACTGCAATGTTTCAGCCTCGCTTTGTGCTTACTCAGCGTCCATCAGTTCATCATCTGTATATTCAGCTTCAAAAATATAAGTTGTAAATCCTCACTTGTCCAAAAGATAGTTAACACAAGTTTGTTCCTAGAAGTAGGAACACTCGCCTTTGTTGACGGATGTAGGAAGTCCACTGCTCAGAGCAGTGAAATCAATGCGCCCAGGAAAATGAGTTCCGGTAATGCTTAAAATGACTAAAATATGGTAAATATTGTACAATAATACATATTGTTATGAACTTGTCTTACTACATTATATACATACCTACTGCATGTATATACAACATTATGGAGGTTTTAGGATATTATTAGAGGGCTTCAAAGATAACACCCCCATCTTAAGAGCATTTTATGATCTTTGGTATGCAAACAAGTTATAAATATGTGTTCTTGTCTCTCATAATGATTGAACAATAGGCAAAATAATTTTTAAAAAGTGCAGTTCCCCTTTGAAGAAAAACTTAACAATTCTTTGGAATTTTGCCCATCATCCATCATTTTGTCCAATTCTTAAGTGAGATAAAAACACAAGTCTTCCCCATTTCTGTGCGTTCTAGTTAGTGAAAAGCAGGTAATTAGGGTTTCACCTATTTTGCCTATAAAGTCCTCTTAATAAAGATCCAAAAACCACCAACAATGCTCAATTTACATGCCCTGACCTACATATTAATTAAGCTATAACAACATTGTTATTGTAAGAGCAAACACAGAGGAATTACTTTTCTGGCGTAATGACACAGCGTCTTGCTCACAGCACCACAGGCCACTACTGAAAATGAACTTTTCTAGTGGAGATGCTGCATCACCTTTGGGTTTGTAAAAGTTAAAGCTAAGTTATATAAATCATGCCTCGCACATGTATAGTTGAAGGTGGTGGCAATAAGCAGAGCAGTTGGTAATTTTTTTTAACTTCACACGGCACACATTAAAAATCAGGACCGACTGAAGCAGTGGATACGAGCTCATAGAACCGACGACATTGCTAGAAAAACTCAGCAAGATGCTTGTTGGCTTGAAGCATTTCTTCCCTGAGGACTATTCTGAATTTACCAGCTCAAAGAAAATCACATATCTTGGGCTGAAAGATACAACCAGACCATCAGTCAGCATTCCAAGGAGAGTGGGAATTCAAAGTGACTGTTTTGTTATGCTTTTATTTGTTGAAGACATGCTTTACACTAGTGCTACATAACACTATAAGAATGGCTTAGTGTTTTCCCATATCTGGATAATTTTTGGTTCAAAGTAATTTTCGACAACAGCTCTCAAAGTCTGCCATAATGAGTGGTAGCAAACACAGAACATGTTCATTATGCTGTTGTTGACGAAAGGAGCTTTTATTGCTATGCGTGAAATCCATGTGTCCAGGAAAGAAGTTACGGTAATTACAAAAATATTATATTACACGCATCATGTATGGGCCTGTTACTACATGGTTATATAAAATGTTTGATGGTTTTTTTGAGGGCTTTATAGGCAGAAAATATTAATTTCCACTAACTGCATTATAAACCACCTCGTGCCAGCAGGTTTTCATTATCTAGAAGGCACAGAAATAGGAAATATATGTGTGTTCTTGTGGATGATAGGCAAAAATTCCAAAAAAGTACAGTTTTTTTTATGAAGTAAGTAATGAGTATTGTCTTTACTGCAAGCAGAGTTTTTGAAAAAGTATGTTTTCATGAACCAACGTATGTGTTAACAAAGCCAAAGAAAATTTGTTTAAAAAAAAATGCCTGCATTTGTGTGTACATTGTCTGAAATGTATGTTGTAATGCTGGCAGGTCTGCTTTAAATTACCTGTGTGACAGCCCATTGTGCTGCAGCAATCGCTGTGCTAGCCACTGTGGCAGCACTCAATTTATTGCCATCTGTCAAAAAGACATCTCTGAGAAGAGAGGGGGAAGACACAATTATGATGGAAAATATAGATAACGGTCTTTCTGTTAGAGAATGATTTACTTAAACATATTTGCCACATTGCTTGTATTGCAAGCACCACAGGCCCTACCGTTTAGAACCTTTGGCAAACTCCACCACAGTAACCTTCCCATCAATAGAGAGAGGCGGTTGAAGGGCCTGCAAGATCTGGAGCAGCTGGGAAGCCTCCTAAGGACAAATTACAGTGAAGTGAGTGACAGCGTGTCCAGTCGAATGGGTGATAGGTTCATTTCTACCTATGATGTTTCTTACCACAATTGTGGCCAGCTGCAGAAAAGCAAAGCCCCTGTTGAGATGTGTTTGCTTGTCCTTGATGAGGCGAATGTTTGAGGGTGACAGCGTGGCAAATGACGATAAAGAAGAGAGAATGGCTTCCACTGATGTGTGGGGTCCAAGATTTCTCAGTATTAGAGCTGGTGTTGAGGAGGAAAATATTGTTTTAGTCATTGTACAAATAAATACTTTAGTTATATTTTCAGATAAAAATGAGCTAATATCAGGCACCACATCAATAAACCTTCCCAATGCACAAAACAGAGTTAAAAAAGTGCATACGTTGTTTTCCAAGCCAAATATATGATTTATAAAAACACAAATTGACGTGAGAATGTGCGCACCAGTCCGCTAACTTTGTACCTGGCATACGCACTTTTTGGAGACATGCAGGCAGGAAACACAGATGTTAAGTGGTGATGTGAAATATACATTATGGTCCTATCCAATGGAAGTTTATCAAAAATAAAAACACTAGTGTCTTGCATTTATTGATTAACTGTTTTATTTTTAGATGTTTAATCAATCATTGCATTAATTATCCTGTCATATTTTAAAAAAACATTTGTAGAAAGTCTTACTATTTTGCATTACACTGACTGATATAATTTGTTAATTTGCTAATAGCCTATATTATATGTGCTCGTCAACATATGATTAAGGAGTGTAAATTGATTCATTGTTATGGTTGCAGAAAGGAAACAATTACGTACGACTATGTATGGGATCCTGCTTTGATCATTAATAATTTGAATAATCAAGTTATCAAATCAATTATATGGTTTGGTGACAAGTTATGACACAGACAAAATACATGCATGTCCTCAAGTGCTGCAGTGCTCCACTTTGTTTTCTTGTAATTCACAAACTTAGACCTACAACTACTTTCTAATGATAATTTAAATACTGGTAATATTGTCATCATGTTAAAGGAGACCTACAATGATTTTCCTTTTTTCTTACTTATTAATATTGTTATAATGTTAGATACTCGTGGTAAACAATGCCAAAGCATCAAATCAAAGGTTCATGCATTTGGGTATGAGTTTGCACGCAACTTTGGATGCCTCTGAACGCTCAGTTTTGCAGTCTTCTTGGGTCATTTGTGTAGTCACGAATTGATAGACTTTCTCTTCTTTATCTTGTATTTCGATCTCAACAACAAAAATACTCCCCATCTATAAAATTTCAACAAGGTAAATAAAATACAGAAAATAACATGGTTTATGTCTGAAAAGGAGTAGGAAGAAGCAAAAGCCTATAATGTTCTACCCTATCACTCAGATATAATAGTCAGATTTTTTATCAACAACAGAATTCATGACGACCTTATTTAACAAAATGTATTTAGTATATATAATTAATATATACGGTATATTATATCATAGTATATAATTAATATATATATATATATATATATATATATATATAAATTACATTCATGAATATTCAAAATACAAATAAAACAAACATGAAATGTAGTTTCTACGTATAAAATATATTCTTAAGATATTTTATGTTTCTTCCTCTTTGTTGTAAATGAAGAATCTTTTTTTGCATTTCTTTTTAAATTGAATGTTGTCATTGCTTGGTTTGATTTCCTAATGCAACGGATTCCAAAGAGTCACCCCACAAACTGATATACTTTTAAGAGTTGAATTAACACATGGCTGTCTTGGATTCATTTTACTCCTCAAATTATATTTTCCCTGTTTTGAAAATGTTTTGGATATTTAGTGGCATTAGATTATTTCTTGCTTTATAAATTACAGATCCATAAACTTCATTATTTGCGACTTTATAAAGTGTACATTTGTGTGTTCTCGTTAGCCAACATTGTTTATTATTCTCAATTATCTTTTTTGCAATGTGGATAACTCTTGTAACGTGCCTTTGTGTTACCCTCGACTTACACACAGTAATTAAGATATGGCAATAATAGTGTACAATATATAGAGTGTGCAAGGTTTTATGGTTTAAGATGTGTTTTATTTTTCTGAGGATTACAATACCTTTCATTATTATACTAGTCAGATATTTGATGTGAGCTTTCCAGCACAGCTTGTGAGCCAATACCACACCCAAAAATGTTCTTTCAATTTCTGTTATCAATTGCCAGTTTTACATTTATTTGTACTTCACGGTTTCCGAACAACTTGAATTTGGTTTTGTTCAAACTTTTGTTTGTAGGCATCCCTGTACAGGCTGTTGGCCAGCCTCCTAACTCTCTGCTGTTCACAAACTGTTTGCAGACATGCAAAAAGGAGGTTGTAAATGTCACTGGGGAGCAACATTTAACTTAGCTATATCATTGCAATTTACCAAGTAATATCTTTATGTTTATTTGATCTATTATGCTCTTGACGGTGTCCTTCAAATAAGATGTTTTTGTGCATCCACACTCATCTCCGTGAAATACTGCTTCTTCTTTATTGTATAATGAGAGAACAACGCAAAACAAGGGTCCTCAAATATGCACAATGCATATGTAAGTCACTTTGCAATGACCTTATATGGTGCATTTGAGGCGTGGAGAGGGCATGACATGTCTCTGCCAGGTCACATCTATAAAGTGTGCAGGGTTTTAGAAGTCTGAAAATGTTTGTACACATGCAGATTTGGGGTTTCTGCCGTATGTAGACTTTTAGTAATAATTCCACAGTTTAATAGATGAGATAGCTGGTCTGCTCCTCTTGGCTGTCTACTGATATCATTAAGTATAAAACACAACTTGATTTTAAACAGTTGTCTTTGCTGTAAGCCATATAACTTACTGTCATTGGCAAGTGCACCATCAGCATGCTGTGTAACTTGGCCAGGGTGGACAGAAAGACCAGAGCAGTCAAAGGGTGCTGGAAGGGGCAGCAAGCCTTGGGCTTCCTCTTTCTTAAGACTATGAGCAAAATCTTTTTGCGACTGTGGCAACTTCAGCTCAGCTTCTGTGAAAGAATACATAAATTCCCATGTGCTATTTTGCACGGGGAAACAACACAGACATGTTCATCTTTACCCGATTTGGGTGCACTGCACTTAAAGCACCTTTCCCTCCTCTTAAAGTTTTGTACACCACACTGAAATAATACAGGACTTATTGTTAACAGAAAAATCAGACACAAACGTGTACTATTGTATCCGAGTACAACCTTGTTGCAAAGCCAGTCCTCATTGCCGCGTGGTTTAGGGTTGCTGTAGTGCATTGACACTCGATGTCCCAGAATGAACAGCAAACCCTAAAAAATAAGTAGAGAGGGGGAGGGGAAAAGTGGATGACTATAAGCGATTATTAGGCCACACACAGAGTAAGACCTCATCTCCGAAATGAGATTGAATTTGGGGGACGAGAGAGAGAAAGAAACTCGGATTGAGTCTGAAAGACAGAGGACAAACAAGAATAGGAACCTTCAGCTTTAGGAAAGATTTTGAGTTGATGTCCTTTGTATTTTATTTCACTGTGCCCCCCCCTTAAAGGGGAAATCTCCTCACAGTAATGTAGACATCACCTCTCCCTTACACCTTCTTCTTCTTTTACACAAAAGGTATGTCTTGACCATGTAATATTGGTAGGTGATCAAGATGAAGAAGTATTTTGGTATAGATACAATCCCATTCCACATATATTATTTTAAATTTAGGAGAGAAAGTAAGAACATAGTACTCAAAAGTAGTGTTGGAACCAATAACATATGTTTTGCAAGTGTAACTCACCCACTTTTAGATTTTTGTAACAGTAAAGTGTTAAGATATGTAATTGGTTGCAAAAAATATTCTTCTTGATCAAATAGCATGCTATATTTTCATATGAAGCAGTAGTGATGTGACAGTACATTTGTCTTGCCCATTTCATATAGGTATACGTGTGTGTGTAATGTGTGTTAGGGAGAGTGACCTGGTTGGTCTCCATCCAGCAGGTGGCCTCCTGTATGAGATTAAACTCGACGAAGGCGAATCCTCGGCTCTGACCTGGACACCGCCCAGCGCCATGGTTACCGAATAACAACAACAACATAACAACAACGCAGTGAGGGGTTAGTGCTTTATGTACAGAGGAGAGAGAGACCCTGTATCAGCACTCATAAAAATAAATAACCGCTCTCCCTTGGAATGAAGAAGCTTGACAGCAAGGAGAGACAGTTTTAAGACTGCACAGTAAGGAAGATGCAAGGTTTCTCAGTGCGGTCAAGAAAAGGAGAGAGAAAGAGAGAAACTCCTACTCACTCCTCAATTTAAGGCTGACTCACATGCAACACGAGTTTTCATTCGATAGTTTATTAACTAACAACATCCACATACTGAGAGGTTAAGTAATGCAGATTTTTAGTGGTCAAGCTAGCGTAATACATTAAGTGATTAATTATGTGTAATTTATCCAAAATACAAATAAGCGAGGAAAAGAGCAGTGTGGATGCCTGTGAGTGTGGCTGAGTCAGATAACAGTTTAGCACAACGGTCCCACTTACCATCAGCTACTTTATTATTGGGTGATCAAGAAAGTTTGTGAGCTTTGTTGATGTACTCAGTCACACAAATAGGGCAAATTAATGTTTGAGAGATGAGTGAAGAAGGAAAATAAGTCATAAAGATAAAAACTACAACTTATTGCTCTTTGTAAGCTTTACTTTTACAAAACGGTGACACAGTCCTCTGTTGTGTCTGGATGTTTTATTGTCTTGTATGCATTCACAGTGTGATAATGAAGACATGCCCCCCCCAAAAAAAGTTAGAATATGCACTTCATGATTGCTTTAGAACAAACTACAGTACGTTGATTACGTTCCTTCTGCAGTAGCCGTTCACTTTGCTGTCCAATGGACTCCCTAAGATTACCTGAGCGTCTCTTGCCACCTTTCAGTTATTTTAATTTCTTACTAATGTGAATGATTATTATTCCACCCACAATCATCCACCAAACAACTGAGATATGGCATCATTATTGTCTTTATAAATACAAAATGTAAGACCAATCTTTTAATTTGGATTTGATTAAATTAGGAAGGTCGTCTAATGAAATGTTTGGTAAGCCAACACATTTTTACTGCTATAAAAGAGTGAAGGAAGAATAGGCAAATTAATACTTAATACTAAAATAATTAATTAGGATTTAATGAATGGCATAGGATGAGTGTGAAAATCAAAAAGGGGCAATAGACAAGTTCTCACCTGATGATTTATTCCTCATGAGCCGAACCTCCTTAGGTTGGATTCGCTGCTCCTGAAGTATTGCTCTGATCTGCGGACATATTTCTATTAACCATCAACACTACTGTGCGTAACATCCGAATGGAGCAGAAAACAAAAATGGCAACATACGACATTCACAAACCTCATTCGCGGTGGCATTAGGTGGGAGCAAGCGAAGCATTATGATGTTGCTGGGCTTCTGACAGTCCAAATCAGCACGGTAATCCTGGTCCCTTTGCTCCAACTCCTCTTGAGACATATTTAGGTCAGAGCTACAACCGTGCTCCTCTGGCTGAACTGCAAACGCCTGCATATATAAAGATCGACAACATGTAAGACAAAAAAAAGTAGGCTGTTAAAAGTCGCAACTCTAGTATTGGCTTACCTTCCTCATCCCTGTTACATAGGAGAATCTGTGCTCCTCTTGGTGCCGGATGTTGTGATCCATCTGTACACGGGTACCACCACAACTCCAGTTGCCTTCTCTACTTCCTAAATGTGGGTAAGGGTTGTCAGCAAAGCCTCAAATATGTTTCCCCTCTCTCATTCCTTCTGGGGATACTGGCTGACCTGGTAGGATATCCAGAGGTGCTTCATTGTGAATATAGGGTCTGCCCTCATCTATTCTGGTATGATATTCTGCTTCTGCATCCTCCTCGTCTTGGCCATAACCCCGGTAGTCCATGTCCCGAAAGTGGTGGTCATAATGGCTGTTGTAATATCGACCCATGCGATCGCCTCGCCCACCTCTGTTGAAGACAGATGATGCTTTGAAACACTCGTATGACAGATCTGAGGAGATCTCTCAAAACATAACTCACCTTCCCTCAGGGTCCATACTGATCCACCGACGCTATTCTAAGTCCCAGCATAAATAACCTGAAGGTACGACACCAGTTTTCAACCAATTCCTCAAAGGTGTATAACAGACATTGTGGTGAAAGAACAGTTTAACTAAGGTGCGCACTCAGGTGACTTACCGCTTCCTTTTATACTGCAATTAGGTACTCAACACTTGGGGAACTTTTAACCACGTCCTCTGCTTAACTACGTCCAATAATAATACACGATACATAATGTGACATTATAAGGGTGCAGACTTGTATCTCTATGAAGAACACAAAAGACCCATCTAACACCTCCAAGAGCGTCTTTAACAATGACGTGTGGCGGTCACGTTAGCCGACAAGCTAGCTCGCCTGAGCAATGCTAGCAAGTTATTCACAGCGGTTGTCAATCGTCGTAGCTGACATTACAACAGACATATATGATGACGGGAACACTTACCAGCGTTTGATGCAGCCGACAAAAGTTCAAGCACTGTCGCCAAAACAGAATAAATGTGTTTATTTCGAGCAAACACAATAAAATGGCCTCGGTAGGGTAACATTCCAGTGGGCGGGTGCAGTGGAAAAGCGCTGGTCTGATTGGACAGCAGCTCACTTGAAGTCGACGATGATTGGACGAATGAAAGAGGCTGAGCTGCCTGCCCATCACCGACGCGCAAGCATGAGGCTCAGAAGGGTTGCTGGTATTTCCATGTTCATAGTTCCAGATGCAAACATGGTCTGATAAGTTCCCAATTCAAACATATTGGCAAAGTGAATTAATCAACATGTCTGCGTCAACAGAATACCTTAACACCAGCTTTATTTGAGGGAGGGGGGAGACAAACAAACCCAGAAATCCCAAGGACAAAGAAAAAAACATCAGGCATCCGAGCCTCCAATGAATTACATGACATAATGGTTACATGAATCAGTTAATCATGTAATAGCATAATTAAGAGTTCAAACAAATAAAAGTATACTCCACATTATAAAGTTATAATACAATGATTAAGAATGCTGAAAAGATAAGTCAAAGGCAGACATGTAATGCACATTAAAATGGCCTTACAAGGCCTCGTGAGACATACAGTACATTATGAACTTTATAGTAACAAACCTACTGTCTACTACCGGTAGAAATAATGTTCAAATTGATCAACTACACCACTTGTGATTTTAACAACTGATTTAAACAATCATACAAGGTCCTAAAGGTCACAGGATAATTAACCTGATTATGCCTCTACCTATATGGTCTTCCATAAAGTGGAGGTTTTTGTATCACTGAGCGGCTGTTAAGTCCAATACCAGTCTAAGCCAAACAATATGGCTATCAGGGTTGTAACTTTGGCATGGATTCAAAGGGTTTAGGTCAGTGTCACAGAACGGCTTTACATGCACACCGTACATAAGACACAAATGTTAATAGACACCCATAGAATGTACACACATTCATTGCATGCAGACCTGCACTGGCGAAAACAAAGCACCATGTGGCTGCACTCATACACTCTATAGTTATCAGTATGGGAAAATATCTCATACAATTTGATTGAGGCATCTCCCTGCATAGTGCCTGAGTCAGAACAAAAGCTTGATGGAGACAAGCCAAAAATAGAGGCAGTGTTAAAAAAAGGACACTACAAACAACACCTCATCGAAGTTATGAACTCATTCTTCTCATCTTACTCAGTCCAATTACTGCTCTAAAGGCACTACATGTAGGCGATACTGTGTAATTAGAAAAACCCTTAGATATCGTCTTAATTCAGAAGATTATAATATTGTATTTATCACTTATTTACCTGTGAGTTGTCTCCATATCCTATGGACCTTTCTCTTGTCTTCATTCCCATTTTAGAACATTTTTGAACCACCAAATTAATGTATTTAAATCTACCACCTTCCCATCTGACCGTTACAAAGTTCTTATTGGACCCAAGTTAAATGGTATAAACAGACTTGGGGGTCAACGTTTCAAAGCCTTTTAAATGGTGTCCGATCTGTTTGAGTTTGCTGATGTGCAATGGGTGATCACAAATTGAGTGTCCATACATTTTTTGGCCCCTTCCCAACTCTCAACATCAAATTCTCTATGCAAACTCTCCATAAGGTCTGGAGGGCAGCTTCCTGTTCTCCCACAGCCTATAGCAGAAGGCAGGAGGACTTCTTGCTACGTTTTTTGGCCTGCAACGCTGCTCGAGTTGCCATTTCAAAGACTTCCCGTACACCATCTTTGGTTTTGGCAGAGCATTCCTGGTAGCCTTGGGCATTGATGCGGCTTGACATTTCTTTGCCATCGTCATATCTTACTGGCTCCTGTAAAACATTTCAACAAAACGGGTCTAAATATTGACCATTAAAAAAAAAACATAATACTGTAAATAAATGCCTAACCTGTTTCATTTTGGCAAGCTCCCGTCTGGTGTGCTCATCGTTACGCAGATCTTTTTTATTACCCACCAGGATGATTGGAACATTTGGACAGAAGTGTTTCACTTCAGGCGTCCACTTTTCTGGAATGTTCTCTGCATTGAATTGAGCAGTCATTAACACCATAAGCTGCATTAATGTTGCAATCAAACTGACTCATCGTGTGAATGTTGCTGAAAATGTACCTAAACTGTCGGGGCTGTCTACTGAGAAACACATGAGAATAACATCTGTGTCAGGATAGGAGAGAGGCCTCAATCTGTCGTAGTCTTCCTGACCCGCTGTATCCCAAAGTGCAAGTTCTACCTGAAAAAGAGGGAGAGCATTGAAGGGTGTACTTTTAGTATCTGAAAAATTATGAAGCAGGAACATATAATCAATGTCATAGAAAGAGCAAAGATAAACTAATTCTGGTAGAAAAGTTGTGGATGCAACAAAACTAAATGCAGTGAGTAGGCATGGGCCGGTTACCGGTTTTAAAAGGTATACTGCTGTATGAAAAAGTGATGGTTTCAAAACCACTAACATTTTTCATCACGGCACCTCTCAATACACACAGATCTGCAGACTGTATGATGGATGATGGAGGCAAGTCTGCTGAACTTTTCCCTCCGTTACAAATGACTAAATTGGCTGTCTGGGAATGCTTCACATACCGTAAAAAGTACAGCCTGACAGCCACGGCTTATACAATAAAGATTGACCAACATGCTAAATGTGCTTGCAGAGTGTGGACAGTGGCAGCAAGAAAAGGCAACATTATAGTGCATGATAGTGCATCAACCATTGCTATATGCTAAACTCAGGTAAAGTTTAAAGGGTCATATTATGATTTTTTTTTTCAACATTTAACACACTTCCTTGTGGTCTACGTAATATGTAATGGTGGTTATTTGGTCAACATGTTCCATACATCATGTTTTACAGACCGTATTCAAGCTGCCGTGTCTTTAGAATGCGCCGATTTGTGGACGTCTTATTTGCGTGCCTTCGCTTCGACTGCGCCTTCTTCCCGCCCACTTTGTTGTAGTTTTAACGATTCCATGTCGAGTCTACTGACAGATATAAGTGAGAACTATACACTACTTTGTATTAGAAATGGCAACAGGGGAGGATGCATGTGCATGCACGACCCAGTATGCCCCACAACAAGAGGATAGAGGACAAAAAAAGACCTTATTGACTACAGCGCGGACGCACTTGGCACTCTGGGTACATTTTTACCCTACATGGATAATCCGCTGACGTCACACAAGGCAAAAACGTCACAAAAGGAGCAAATTCCAAACAGCTCGCTTGGCGGAAGTAGGAAGGAAGGTAATATTATTTTATAAATATTTCCGCAATGCCTCCACAATTTGATTTCAAATGTTCAGGACTTAAGCAGATCCCAAATACACAACAGGAGGTACCAGTAGGTAATAAAAGTTGGTTTTGCATAATAGGACCCCTTTAAATCTGCCTTCACACAAACTACCTGTTACATGTAGCATTAGTGACACACATGCTAACTTGTCCACAAACACATTTAGCATATTGGACCAACTTTCTCCACCTTGGCAGTCTGTATTTTTGAGGAAAGGTAAAGCATGCCCAAACAGCCGATTTAGTCATTTTAAACGGAGGGAAAAACTGAGGGGCCTAGCCTCCTTCATTTGTCATACAGCCTACAGAGCTTAGAAGAGCTGTAGGGGACCTGATATTGGCCCATCAGCCACACACCACATTAAAGATTTCTAACTTTCACTTTTACCGTTCGGACGGTATGAAGGAAATTTGAGTAGTTTTGAAACCATCACTTTTTAATACCAGGGTATACTTTAAAACCAGTAACTGGACAAAGCCTACCGCAGACATATTGCCTCCACTCAGGACAGCGTGCGTCCTGCTTATGTCATCACAACATTTAGTAACAGCAGTGTTGTTGTTTTTAAAGTATTTCAGCCAAAAGTCGAAAATGCAACTTTGGTGACATTTTTGGTCAACAATTGTCAGTCTGCAAAAATTTGGTGCAACACTCCTTGGATGAGTCTTTTTTTATTTTTTATGATCTTCCTAAACCACGTAGTGATTGTGTTTATTAAAATTTTTTAGAGAAATTATTTATACTGTTGAGACTTGACTTGCAGGTTTAGCAACAATAGACTCCATTCCTAGCTAAAGATTAGATTTATGGCTCTTTGAAAAGAGCAGAATCTTGAAAAGATGTTCTTTCAAAAAGCTGTTAAAAACACTGGCTTGTTATATTATACAGTAGTTCTTCTTTTTCTTCACAGTTTTTAAATCAAGGAAACAAACACTGGTAGCAGTTATAAATAAAAATGTAAATCAGAAAAATATGAATTCACACAAATATATTTTTATTTGTGTCGCGTTTTCATTGTAAACATTCCATAAGGTGGTGCCACATCTCCGTGCTTTGACAGTGATGTCACCATTTAAAAATGTTCCCTCACCTAAAAAACTTTGAAGCACAGGAACACTTTAATAATACAGACAAAATACACACATCGGTAAGAATAAAATGTAAATACGAATATGTACTAACCTACCTGGGTGATATGGCTGAAAACTGTATCACCATGTAAGAAATTTATATCGGTAGATATTGATAATTACTGATATTTTTAATGATATATTGAAAAAAAGGACCACAAGAAAAATACATTAAATATAACCATTTTTATTTAAATGTAATCTTCCTTTATTTTAATCCCATCAGCTATCAAGGCAGAAAGGAAAGGAAAAGCCAACTCAACTATGGAAAACACAATCAATGTAAACAAAATTCCAAAATCACATTGAACACTTAACAATCCATCCATCCATCCATTTGCTACCGCTTGTCCCTTTTGGGGTCGCGGGGGTGCTGGAGCCTATCTCAGCTGCATTCGGGCGGAAGGCGGGGTACACCTTGGACAAGTCGCCACCTCATCACAGGGCCAACACAGATAGACAGACAATATTCACACTCACATTTACACACTAGGGCCAATTTATAACCTCCTAAAATCAAGGTGCAAAAAAGGAATATGTAAGAAATGCTAAATAAAGTGTAACAAAATAGTGCAAAATGTGAAAATGTTAACAGAGAGAAATCTGAGAGGAACTATTTTTTGCCGGTTTAGTGCCAGGATGTTACGGCTGTGCTCTTTTTCTTTGCTCTCTGCAGCACTGATTTTTAGTTTCTTTTCTCACTCCATGAAAATAATTAACTGCGAGACAACAAGACAAAGCAACCAAATTTGATAATTGATGCTGTTACCTGATTGGCTGTTAGCGTGTCACGCCCACTGATCAGTAATCCCTTCTTGCATTGCTTGGTTAACAGAGAGCGAGTGCTCATGCAACCAACCTCGCTTCGCAACTCCGGTTTCTTTCGACACAAAATATATATTGAACGTTTTATCGACAACATTTTTTAGTTTATATTGCGTGTCTATTGCGATATAAATGTATATACAGGACAGTCTCAGAAAATTTGAATATTGTGATAAAGTTCTTTATTTTCTGTAATGCAATTTAAAAAAAAAAAAAGTCATACATTCTGGATTCACTACACACCATTGCAAGCCTTTAATTATTTTAATATTGCTGATTATGGCATACAGCTTAAGAAAACTCAAAAATCCTATCTAAAAAAATTTGAATATTTCCTCAGACCAAGTTAAAAAAAAAAGATTTATAACAGCAATGTCAATTAATGCACTCAGTACTTTGTTGGGAATCCTTTTGCACGGATTACTGCATCAATGCGGCGTGGCATGGAGGCAATCAGCCTGTTGCATTGCTGAGGTGTTATGGATGCCCAGGATGCTTCAATAGCGGCCTTTAGCTCATTTGCATTATTGGGTCTGGTGTCTTTCAGCTTCTTCTTCACAATACCCCACAGATTATCTATGGGGTTCAGGTCAGGGGAGTTGGCAGGCCAATCGAGGACAGTAATGCCATGGTCAGTACACCAGTTACTGGTGGTTTTGGCACTGTGGGCAGGTGCCAGATCATGCGAGGAAATGAAATCATCATTTCCATAGAGCTTTTCAACAGATGGAAGTATGTAGTGCTCTAAAATCTCTTGGTACACAGCTGCATTGACTCTGGACTTGATGAAACACAGTGGACCAACACCAGCAGCTGACATGGCTCCCCAAACCATTGCTGACTGTGGAAACTTCACACTGGATTTCAAGCAACTTGGATTTTGCTCCTCTCCAGCCTTCCTCCAGACTCTAGCGCCTTGACTTCCAAATGAAATACAAAACTTGCTTTCGTCTGAAAACAGGACTCTGGACCACTCTGCAACTGTCCAGTGCTTCTTTTCCATAGCCCAAGTCAGACGCTTCTAGAGATTTTAGAGCACTACATGCTTCCATCTGTTGAAAAGCTCTATGGAAATGATGATTTAATTTTCCAGCATTCTCTGGCACCGTTCCACAGTGCCAAAACCACCAGTAACTGGTGTACTGACCATGGCATTACTGTCCTCGATTGGCCTGCCAACTCCCCTGACCTGAACCCCATAGAGAATTTGTGGGGTATTGTGAAGAAGAAGCTGAAAGACACCAGACCCAATAATGCAAATGAGCTAAAGGCCGCCATTGAAGCATCCTGGGCATCCATAACACCTCAGCAATGCCACAGGCTGATTGCCTCCAGGCCACGCCGCATTGATGCAGTAATCCGTGCAAAAGGATTCCCAACCAAGTACTGAGTGCATTAATTGACAGTTTCAAATGTTTCATTTTGTTTTGCTGTTATAAATCTTTATTTTTTACTTGGTCTGAGGAAATATTCAAATTTTTTGAGATAGGATTTTTGAGTTTTCTTACGCTGTATGCCATAATCAGCAATATTAAAATAATAAAAGGCTTGCAATATTTCAGTTGATGTGTAATGAATCCAGAATGTATGACATTTTTGTTTTTTTAATTGCTTTACAGAAAATAAAGAACTTTATCACAATATTCAAATTTTCTGAGACAGTCCTGTATATATCGCCTAGCCCTACTGGTAGCTGTAGGCTTAAACAACTTCACATTAGAGCAATGAGACAGAAAAGTAAATCAAAATGTTCTTTGACTCTGACTCGTTTTCTATTCCAGTCAGGTGGCACACACGCAACGTAGGCAATTATTGAAAAAAAAAAAAAAAAAACGCTCGCAAATGCAAAGCAGTTCACATCGTTCACTGAGCCTTTCAAAAGACTTGACTTGGTCGTGACCATCACATCTCTATTAAGAACTGCACTTTATTCATTTACAAAGAATTCAGTTACTTTTTGTTATCATATGCTTCACTATCATCATGTTCTATTAAATTGTTTAAATGACTGTTACTTTTCTCCTATTTTTCGTAAATATATTTCAAAATAACACATTTTATAATCTTTAATTATAATACCATACCGTAAAACAATGCTATTTCTGCCAAAAGTTATCATACCGTCAGAATCTCATACTGGCCCATGCCTAGCAGTGAGTATATTAATTTAAATAAACAGTAAAATTAGCAGAAAAATCATGTACAACATGCATATTTGGAGCTCTCCATGCTTTGAATTTGAAATGTGTTAGCAACATTAAATGACTTGGAACACCATATTCTCTAACCAGCACAGGGAAACAAGTCTGTACAAAAAACCTTTACCAGACACAACCAGGTGTTTTATGTCTCACCTGTTTGCCATCAACTTCAATGTCTGCCACATAGTTCTCGAACACAGTGGGGACGTAAACCTCTGGAAACTGGTCCTTACTGAAGACGATGAGCAGACAAGTCTTCCCACACGCACCATCTCCCACGATGACCAACTTTTTCCTAATTGCAGCCATCTACAGACAACAATTTAAGTCAAGTTTAGATGCATAGCAATACTTTCCATTCTCTTAAACAATAAATTGCTTAAATTGTGCGTAGTGTTTTTCCAGTTTCAATCCTCTTTTGCGCCTACATGCTGTTTGTACTGCTTTAGTGGTTTACTGTCGTGACCAAATAGATAAGGGGTCTTTCAAAGTTTGTACATGCAGATGCAGATCAACAGGCCGTTTACCCGTGCTGCCCGCCAGTGTCTGCATCCGTACAGCACTTTGCCACACACACGATAATCTTAAATCAATGGAATAAGCACATAAGAAAATATATTTATAAAATATGATTAAATTATGATCATTTAAATATCACTTAACAGAATATAAATTATTGTGTCTTTATTTTGTTTTTATAAACTAAATATTTCAAGACATGTTTACTCAAAACCATCCTGACACTGTCAATATTATTATTGGTGTAAAAGCATAAATTCAATTACTGGACCTGATTACATGCTGATGTGCAATACCGCTGACTTTCTTTCCGATCTGATACCAAGTAAAATTCAGGTAGGTATCGGCGATACCGATCCAATACTGTTACTTTGTGCAAAAATACTTAAAAGTGTTTGCTAAAAATTTAAAAATAGTTGTGTATTTTCAAATAACATATCTAAAAGAACAACAGTAAAAATTTACGAAAAAAAAGTGCAAAAAATTTGAATGTAATGACAAAAAGCGGAACATTTTAAACTAATAATAATAATATACTTAGTCTACTATAACACACATTTTTGTATTCAAACATATATCAGTTTTTAGCATTTTTCAAAATAAAGAAAATATCAAAATGGCCCCTGCATACTCGACTTTTCAGTTTGCCACCCTTGGTGGAAAAAGTTTAAGACACTCCTTATCTAAAATATTAGAAACTCTCAAAATAGCAATAAAATAAACTTAAACTATCAAGAAAAGTTTAGTTAGTTAATTAAAAAATACAATAAAAATAACTTTTAAATTATTTTCGAAAAATTACAACCATAAAAAACATTGTTAAATGTTTAACTAAACATTAATAATGATCAGTTACACAATTGTATCATTAATATCATTATTCTATTCTTACATGGGAAAATGCAACTGTAAAAATGTTTAAAAAAAAGAAGCAAAAAAATAGTTGGTATGTAATAAGATAAAGCTGAAATGCTCTAACTGATAATTATTAATAACATACTTAGTCACCAATTATACCTACTCAGTGGCCTAGTGGTTAGAGTGTCCGCCCTGAGATCGGTAGGTTGTGAGTTCAAATCCCGGCCGAGTCATACCAAAGACTATAAAAATGGGACCCATTACCTCCCTGCTTGGCACTCAGCATCAAGGGTTGGAATTGGGGGTTAAATCACCAAAAATGATTCCCGGGCGCGGCCACCGCTGCTGCCCACTGCTCCCCTCACCTCCCAGGGGGTGATCAAGGGTGATGGGTCAAATGCAGAGAATAATCTCGCCACACCTAGTGTGTGTGTGTGACAATCATTGGTACTTTAACTTTATACAAAATTGACACAATATCAGTTTTGAGCTTTTTTTTTTAAATAAATAAAAAATCTAAATGGCCCGGCACAATTTGACTTTTGAGAATCGATTATGGAGCATCAACATCTAGTGTCAGCGGTATCGATGAGCACAAAAGACAGTGATGAAAAATGACGGAAACTGAATGTACTGTAGAGGTGGCAAAGGTAACAATAATCTGTGGCGCTTTTGACCATGATTAGTGCACCAGACAAACTTAACGCCCTATAATAACATTATGGCTTCAAAGTCAAAATGTGTTTCAATCCCGATAAGGCCGTACATTCAGCAATGGTCCTACTTATAACCAAAAACCAGCTGTTTTGTTGACGACTGTTAGTAAGAGAGAGAGGGGTCACTAAAACCGTAGAGGCGTAGATTAACAACTCTAATAATTACTACTTCAACACAAGAGTTTGCGTGCTGGTAGGTTTCAAACGAACGATTTAATTGAATTGAATCCTCATAGCTTCATTAAAGGGCTAAACGTAGAGCCCGCGATCATTTCCTTGCGACACCGGGATCTTAGAAGTGTACTGTAGCCTGGGCCTGCCAGCCCAGCTAACGTTAGCAAGGGAGGCTAATGGTGTTTTTCCTTGGTTGGCATAACTGTCATTCAACGTCTACATTCTAACAACACACACATATAAAACACTCCATCAGATTTATATTCAAGTGGTCAACACAAAACCTCTCTAAAGTTACAAAGGTGTCGCTGAAAAGAGAGTTACCGCTCGATGTTTCTATGTCCGCCTTTGGCCTCTTCCTGAACGAGTGACAAACTCCGCCCACCACTCAAGCGCATGCGCATCTGTACGCCCTTACAGCAACGTTACTGACTTTTTTTGTCAGTGTTTATTTCTAATGCATGTGCTTCGCTGTAGACAATGGTATCTATAGTGCCAGCTGAATACGTTTGTCCTTTAAAACTTGGGGCATTTTGAACATCCATCCATTTTCTACCGCTTGTCCCTTTTGGGGTCGCAGGGGGTGCTAAAGCCTATCTCAGCTGCATTCGGGCGGAAGGCGAGGTACACCCTGGACAAGTCGCCACCTCATCGCAGGGCCAACACGGATAGACAGACAACATTCACACTCACATTCACACACTAGGGCCAATTTAGTGTTGCCAATCAACCTATCCCCAGGTGCATGTCTTTGGAGGTGGGAGGAAGCCAGAGTTTTGAACAGTGTAATGTTATCATGTGATATCTATCAATGTAAATTGTTAAGTATGTCTAAAACAAATAAACCATATAACATCAAAGTTTCTACTATTTTGATGAGGAACAAGACACTTAATAGAATAGTATGCCTCTTATTGTCACTATACACAGGTACAATGAGATTAAAAGCAACTCCAGTATCAGTGCGACAGTCTACAAATATGCAAAACATAGTAAGAAAAGAAAGATAGTGCAAAAGGAGGTAAGGTGCACAGTCCAGTCCTGAGAATGAATGTTCAGAATGTGTTGTTTACAGGAATAAATATTATGCTATATACATGTGAGTTCAAATCCCGGCCGAGTCATACCAAAGACTATAAGAATGGGACCCATTACCTCCCTGCTTGGCACTCAGCATCAAGGGTTGGAACTGGGGGTTAAATCACCAAAAATTATTCCCAGGCGCGGCCACCGCTGCTGCCCACTGCTCCCCTCACCGCCAGGGGGTGATCAAGGGTGATTGGTCAAATGCAGAGAATAATTTTGCCACACATAGTGTGTTTGTGACAATCATTGGCACTTTAACTTTAACTTGGGACGGCGTGGCGAAGTTGGTAGAGTGGCCGTGCCAGCAATCGGAGGGTTGCTGGTTACTGGGGTTCAATCCCCACCTTCTACCATCCTAATCACATCCGTTGTGTCCTTGGGCAAGACACTTCACCCTTGCTCCTGATGGGTGCTGGTTAGCGCCTTGCATGGCAGCTCCCGCCATCAGTGTGTGAATGTGTGTGTGAATGTGGAAATAGTGTCAAAGCGCTTTGAGTACCTTGAAGGTAGAAAAGCGCTATACAAGTATAACCCATTATCATTTCAGATTGTGGGTGGAAAGTAAAAATTGCACAAAGAGAGGTGCTGAACTATAAAATCAGTGCCTATGAGAGTTCACCGTGGTTATGGCTTTAGGGAAAGAACTGTTTTTGAGTCTGTTTGTCTTAGACCTGATGACCCTGTAGTGCCTTCCTGAGGGCAGCAGGTCAAACAGGTCAGAACCAGGGTGGGAGCTGTCCTTGATAACGTTCGTAGCTCTGCTGAGGCAGCGGGAGGTGTGAATGTCTATCAGGGAGGGGAGACAGCAGCCGATGATCCGCTGTGCTGCCTTTACCACTCTCTGGAGCCGCTCCCTGTCTGCCGTACCATGCTGTGATGCAGTATGTCAGCAGGCTCTCAATGGATGAGCGGTGGAAGGTCAGCAGCCGGTTGGAGTCCAGGTTGTACTTCTTGAGAACTCCTCAGGAAGTGCAGCCGCTGCTGAGCCTTCTTAGTGATGGCAGCAGTGTTATCTGACCAGGAGATGTTGTCAGAGATAAGGACGCCAAGAGACCAGAAGGTGTGGAACCTCTCCACACACTCACCCTTGATGTAGAGTGGGGCTAGGTCAGTGCTGTGTTTCCTCAAGTCGACGACAATCTCCTTAGTTTTCGAGGTGTTCAGAGCAAGGTTGTTCTCTGAGCACTAGTCTGCCAACTTCCGGACCTCCTCTCTGTAGGCTGCCTCGTCCCCCTTTGAGATGAGTCCGACCACCGTAGTGTCGTCCGCGAACTTCACTATGAGGTTGTTGGTTGGTTGCAGGTATTTACAATGTAAAGCAATGTATTGCTCTACTTGGTTATAATTTTCCTATTCCATTTTCACAGTAACAATAATGTTGGTCATAGGAAAAAAATAATTTGAGTTTTGGCATATTTTAATTTCATGCCACACTTTTCCAGTGATATTACATTGATTGATTGATTGAAACTTTTATTAGTAGATTGCACAGTACAGTACATATTCCGTACAATTGACCACTAAATGGTAACACCCAAATAAGTTTTTCAACTTGTTTAAGTCAGGGTCCACTTAAATCAATTCATGGTACAAATATATACTATCAGCATAATACAGTCATCACACAAGTTAATCATCAGAGTATATACATTGAATTATTTACAATATGTACAATATTTACAATCCGGGGGGTGGGATGAGGAGGGTTTGGTTGATAACAGCACTTCAGTCATCAACAATTGCATCATCAGAGAAATGGACATTGAAACAATGTAGGTCTGACTTGGTAGGATATGTACAGTGAGCAGAGAACATAGTGAGTTCAGAAAGCAAAAGAACAGTAGTCCCCAGCAGGCACAAGACATTGATACAACATTGATTATACATATGTTTTTTTTAAACTGACTTAAACAATGTTGCAAAATAGTTGTATTTGTAAATTGAGACAACGTTCATGTCTAATGTTGAATCCATGTAGTTGGTTGGGAAATGACCAAATTTCAAAGGTCAAATCAACGTCACAACCTGACATTGAATTCATGTCGTCAAAAAGCATGTTGTTTCAATGTTGTAAAGTGTTGGTTGGGAATTGAACACAATTCAATAGTCAGAACCCAACATTGATTAAACATTGTCAAAAAACATTTTTGTTCCAATGTTAGGTTTGAGTTGCTCAACGTCAGGACCTAATTCAACACGTTCTCAACGTTGTTTTAATGTCTTGTGCCTGCTTGGATCCTCATGTGCACCACAGGTGACATTCCAAAAAATGTTTTTAGTGTTATAAATATTACAGTATGTTACCAAAACCACCTCAAACTATTGAATAAACTTAGAAAACACTACACCCTCCACTTAAAAACACCCTCAATTTATTTAGGTAACTTTCTTCTATTCTGCCCATAAAACATGCTGGTTGGTATGACAGCCATTTTGGGAAGCCTGCTCTTCTATTTTATTTGACAAACCCTAAGAAATCATATATCACTGCAAAGTCCAGGATGTCCTCTCAACGTGTTTATTCTTGTCATGTGTTTTGCATTTGAAATAAGGCTGTAAAACAACCTCTTAAAGGGGAAAATCACTTTTTTTGGAATACCTGTCATTCACAATCCTAACGAGAGACAGAAATACATATGTTTTGGGTTTTTTGCATTCTAATTTGTAATAATTGGCTAATTTTAGGTAGCCAGCAATGGTGTTAATGGGAGTAATCCCTTTTGCCTCTAAATCACTCTAAAATACACCCCAAAACATCTCGTGGCCTGGATATTAACCATGTATTAGCAACAGTGTTATTATAAGCGTTTACGCAGACAGACTATTTTTAGCTGCACTGTGATCACAGAGAGCTAACTAGCATGTGTAGCTGCACCATAATCGCTTCTGAGTTGGTAAAAGTTAATTCTAGATGATATATCATACCTCTCACCTGGATAGTAGAAGGATGTAGCCATAAACCGAGAAGTTGGTCATCCATGACATTCAACTAATACCCTAAGATAACAAGAAATACATGAAAAGACGCTCGTTTGCGGCACCATTTTTTTTCAACCATTTGTGTGGTTTATGATTAATTCTTCATCTAAACAGCAAGATATGAACATCCCATCAGTCGGCATCCTGGTGAGAGCAGATATTGTACACTAAGAGATTATTTTATTATGTTTGTTGTGGCTCATGAAGTCTGCCATGATTAGTAGTAGTTGTTGTTGTTGAAGAAAAAAGTAAACATAATATGTCTGTGAAATTAATGTGCCACCGTATCCTTAAAATGAGCAAAATACGTAAATATTACATGTCATTATAAATTTGCCTGTTACTACATGACATACAGTATATAAATACAGCCTGTATATAAAACATTGAAAGGGGTGTTTGAATGTTTTTTTAAAGCGCGCTTTATAGACAGAAGAATGCGACTACCATTGACTCCATTGTTAGCTGACTTTTATTTACGAGTTAGAATGCATTATAAAAGAAAAACATAAATGTGCTTATCTCACATAAGGATTGTGAATGATAGGCAAAATTCCCCCCAAAAATGAAGTTCCCCTTTAAAAAAGGCCAAAATGCAATGGTAAGCCTCAGGACGATAATGCATGCTTTTAACAGCACATAAAGATAGTTTGTTACAATAATAAATGTGTCAATATATGGAATCCACTATACTGTAAGTTCAGACAGAAGTGAAAACTATTTTGTCTACAGGTATAATTTGCATTGAACTTCAAAATACAGCAGATAATATGTTCACGTTGCCAAGCGGGATAAATAACATAAACCAATGTTCAGACATATTATAACAGTAATAGAGAAAGCAGTACCTTAATACATTACATGTATTGCACACACACGTACACATACACATTCACAAAACTGTGGCAAAAAGATTAATTTAACACATAAACAAGAACTATTTAATAATTGTTTTACAACATCAGGATATGGAGATGAGATGGTTGGGAAGATCACCAATGAATCCTGCCAATCAAATAGCTTAAGAGCTTTGCTTCAAAACATTTTGAGAACAAGGCGAAAATAAAGGCAACCGTGCACCTGAGCCGTTCTCCTTATTAGCTCTTTCATAGCAGACATTTTGCTCTTAAAAGAGCACGATAGTGTTGCACATTATTTGTGCTGCACTTCCATGGGAATAAAAAAAGTTCATAAATCCCAGCATGGCTGCACTGTGTTTGTTTCTATGGTCACTGGAGGTAAAGTTTCTCTGATTGGCTGTCTTCCTCAGCCAGTCTGAAGTCTCAATGCCTTTTAGGAGCAGAGTTGTTACTGAGTTGGTAGAATAACACATAAGCTTGATTGGTCTGAAGCTGGTTCTCAGAAACTGGTGTCACACTGTGGGTAGATTGAGAGTAAGTATCAGAAAGTTTCACCAGTAAGTAAAACATATCAGATGCACAAGCATGAAGTACATGTACAGCAGGTTTTAAGTAAGTATTTTTGAATTATGCAAATAGGCTACATGCAGTGCATTTAATGAATTATAAAGTTTAAAATGTAGTCTCACCTAGAGTCATTATAGTAACTCCATCCATTCTCATCTGAACAGCAGGCTGTGTAGTGACCAATGTTTACAGTCCCCACGTGGTTACATATTGCATATAAATCATACAGAACTGGACCTTTGGGGACATATAGAGACACACACATTTATTTCCAGTTCAGTTGAGTCAGAAATTTAAGAGATAAGTTTACAAAATACAGTGGGACTGATTGATAGTTAAATATTTTAATGGAAAAATCCTCCCATAACCATCCATCCATCCATCCATCTTCTTTAGCTTATCAGAGTTCGGGTCGTGGGACAGCAGCCTAAGCAGAGAAGCACCAACTTCCCTCTCACCAACCACTTCGTCCCGCTACTCCCGGGGGATCCCGAGGCGTTCCCAGGCCAGCCGGGAGACATAGTCTTCCCAACGTGTCTTCCTACCAGTCGGAGGTGCCTTAAACACAATCCCCAGGGAGACGTCCGGGTGGCATCCTGACCTGATGCCTGAACCACCTCATCTGGCTCCTGTGGAGGAGCAACGGCTTTCCTTTAAGCTCCTCCCGGATGACAGAGCTTCTCATCCTATGTCTAAGGTAGAGCCCCTTAGAGATAGGGAGAGAGTTATGAACCGAATCGGTGACAAAGGGCAGCCCTGGCTGAGTCCAACCCTCACTGAAAATGGGTCCGACTTACTGCCGGCCATGTGGACCAAGCTCTGACAACTATCATACAGGGAGCAGACCGCTACAATCAGACAGGCCGATAAACCATACTCTCTGAGCACTCCCCACAAGATTTCCCAAGGGACACAGGCCCAACAGTATCCAGAGTCTTAAGGAACTCTGGGTGGATCTTATCCACCCCCGGGGCCTTGCCACTGAGGAGCTTTTTAACTACCTTGGCTACTTCAGCCCCAGCAATAGGAGCGCCCACCACAGATCTGTGGGATCTGAGCCGAGGATGTCGTTGTGGCTAGTGCAGCACTTTGATACACTCGTGATTTAGGGCTATATAAGTAAACTTTGATTGATTGATGATTGATTGCGATTCCCCAGGAACTGCTTCCGCATAGAAGGACGTGTAGGTGGGATTGAGGAGGTATTCGAAGTATTCCCTCCACCGATCCACAACATCCGCAGTCAAGGTCAGCAGCACACCATTCTCACCATACACTGTGTTGACAGTGCACTGCTTCCCCCTCCTGAGGCGGTGGATGGTGGTCCAGAATCGCTTCGAAGCCGTCCGGAAGTCGTTTTCCATGGCTTCCCCAAAGTCCTCCCATGTCCGAGTGTTTGCCTCCGCGACCGCCGAAGCCACACACCGCTTGGCCTGTCGTACCTGTCCGCTGCCTCGGGAGTCCCATGAGTCAAAAGGACCCGATACGACTCTTTCTTCAGCTTGACGGCATCAATTCTGGGATTACCGCCACGACAGGCACCCACCATCTTGCGGCCACAGCTCCGATCGGCCGCCTCAACAGTAGAGGTACAGAACATGGTCCACTCTGACTCAATGTCCAACTCCTCCCTCGTGACATGTTCAAAGTTCTTCCGGAGGTGGGAATTGAAACTTTCCCTGACAGGAGACTTTGTTAAGACGTTCCCAGCAGACCCTCAGAATGCGTTTGGGCCTGCCAAGTCTGTCTGGCATCCTCCCCCACCATCGGAGCCAACTCACCACCAGGTGTTGATCGGTAGAAAGCTCTGCCCTCTCTTCACCCGAGTGTCCAAAACATGAGACCGCAGATCTGATGACACAAGTACAAAGTCGATCATGGAACTGCGGCCTAGGGTGTCCCGGTGCCAAGTGCACATATGGACAGCCTTATGTTTAAATATTGTGTTTGTTATGAACAATCTGTGACAAGCACAAAAGTCCAACAACAAAACACGGCTCGGGTTCAGGTCCGGGCGGCCGTTCTTCCCAATCGTGCCTCTCCAGGTTTCGCTGTCGTTGCCAATATGAGCGTTGAAGTCACCCAGCAGAACAAGGGAATCAACTGAGAGAGCATTCTCCAGCATTCCTTAGAGGGAATCCAAAAAGGGCGAGTTCTCTGAGCTGCTGTTTGGTGCATAAGCACAAACAACAGTCAGAACCCGTCCCCCCACCCGAAGGCTAAGGGAAGCTACCCTCTTGTCTACCGGGTTAAACTCCAACGTGCAGTCTTTGAGCCGGGGGGGCAACAAACATTGCCACCCCAGCCCGTCGCCTCTCACTGCGTGCAACGCCAGAGTGGAATAGAGATCAGCCCCTCTCGAGACAACTACCGTAGTTCGAGAGCCCTTGCTGTGCGTCAAACTTCTCGTGCAGCAGCTCAGGCTCCTTCCCCCCCAGCGAGGTGACGTTCCACGTCCCAAGAGCTAGCTTATGTAGCCGAGGATCGGACTGCCCCAAGTACCCTGCCTTCGGCTGCTGCCCAGCTCGCACTACCCCCTCCTATGAGTGGTTAGCCCGTTGGAGAGGGGACCCACGCTGCCTCTTCGGGCTGTGCCCGGTCGGGGCCCATTGGGATGGGCCCGGCCACCAGGCGCTCGCCATGGAGCCCCACCTCTGGGCCTGGCTCCAGAAGGGGGCCCCAGTGACCCGTGTCCGGGCGAGGTAAATCTGAAACCTCGTTTTTTTCTTCTTCATAAAGGTCCTCAAGCTGCTTTTTGTCTGATCCCTCACCTAGGACGTGTTTGTCTTAGGATACCCTACCGGGGGGCATAGAAACGCCCGGACAATATAGCTCTGAGGATCATTTGGACACGCAAACTCCTCTACCATGATAAGGTGGCAGCTCAGAAAGCAGTCCACCCATTACAACTATCTAAAAGAAAAACAATTAGTTGGTTCTATATCAGGTATTTTACATCTTTTCCCTGCTCAAATTGAATGAAATGACAGTAACACACGATAGCAGACCCACACATAGTTATAAAAGAAAATACACTAGAAGAAGTCTTACCGCAATCCACAGGTCCGTAAGGCCCGAGATCTAGGCGGGTGAGTGGAAAGGACACGCAGACGGTGCTTTTACTGATGGACCACCGTGATGTAGCGAAACGATTCAGATCTAATTTAGAGTGTTAAGTTATTTATGTAAGTAAGAATCTTACAAAGCATAGAATGACATGAAGGATACGGATCACAATAACATGGGGAAACCTCTGGATGGACAGACGCTTAGTGCTCTCGGTGTGCCTGTTACACCTCTCGCACATCTAAAACACATGAATGGATGCAAATGTACAAATGTGAGTCGCAAAGAAGCACACTTTACTACTTTGTTACAATAACTGTGGTTCATAACAACGATAGGTTGTTGGAATTCTTGTTTCCCTAATGAACCACATGGAATTCATTAGGGAAACAAGAATTCCAACAACCTATCGTTGTTATGAACCACAGCTCCCCAATGCCGGTAGCACTCATGAAGCTTCATACTATATCACTACAATCATCATGTTTGACTGTGGACAAGACTCAGTTTTCTTGGAATTAGCTTGTCCAGTCATTTGACTCACTATCTATGAGAATCAGAATCAGAAATATTTTATTAATCCCTGAGAGGAAATTCAGATTTTCAGCACAATCTCAAGAGCAGACATACATTACAGGCAGACAGAGCAGGACCGCTGACGAGTCAGCCAACTTCCGGCGCCCCAATTCTGTACTGCTATAAAATCTATACACTGACTACTTTAAAGTAAATACAGAGTCGTTTGGTTTGGCCTGCCAAAGGGTGGCTTCCCAGATGTAATACTTATTCATACTGACCTCTTTCAAGCTCACTAGGGGTGTCCCGATCCGATATTAATATTGGATATCTGTCCGATATCAGAAAAAAAACCAAGAATGGGTTTATATCGGCTTGCATGTAAAATCTCCGATATAAACTCTGATACAAGCAGTCCTGCAGCGTGTTTAATTGTTCAACGCAGGACAGCCAGTTAACATTTAAAAGTCCTCCAATAAACACAAAGCAAAAGTAAACATGGTAGGCTATAGGCTGCAAGAAGCTACACAACAGCTAAGCGCAAACTAGCACATAAGCTAGACATACATATTAAGTGTTGTTGATTGAACAACATTGAAGTCTAAAACACTACATTTGTCAAAATAAACAAGTGTCAAATGTAAAAAAAGAAAGTATCCAGGAACAAACATGTCGGGATCAATCAATTTACTGAGTCATGATCTTAACTTAAAAGGGGCAGTTTGTAACACATAGCTACCTAGAGGGCGCTCATTTTCCAATGTATTTTATAGATTATATCCCGCCCTCTTATGGCTCCTAGGATGTAATGACATAACTACGTAGGTACGTAACACAAACATTTAACGTTGGGTGTTCTTAGCTAATGATACCGATTTGGATAGCTAGCGTTAGCTGTCAGTGAATGTTTATTCTATCATAAAAACAACATGACTGCAAACTGTTTGTTGCTTCTTTTGGACTGTTTTTGTATGTGTGTTGATGAGACAGTGTGAAAACACCAATCATTCTATTTGGCCTGGTAAAATGTTTTATTACATAAACTTAGTAATTGTGAAAAATACAGACAATTATAAAACAAGTATGTTTTGTTAAACCACTAAAGGTAACTTACGTTAACTGGTAGTGTACATTTGTTTTATTTTTTGTTGGAAAAGTGTACAGTAACTGTAAGCAAGTTGCAAACAGACCCTTTAATGAATTATTCATTATTTAATAATTATGAATATATTCATATATCCAATTTATCTTCTACCGCTTGTCCATATGTACAGTACATATATATATTTTTTTAACTATTTCCACTCCAGTTCAACTGAAAGACAGCATAAATCCATTCCAGATTATAATATTAAATAGTTTAATCTTGAACTTTTAAACCTTTTCTAACATTTCATACTACAAAATAATACAAGTATGTACTATGATTCCTGCTAATATCAAATCGGCTTAATATAGGTATCGACCAATACTCAAGGCTCGAATATTGGTATTGTATCGGAAGGGGAAAAGAATGTATCGGGACACCTCTCGAGCTCACATGGTCATTGATGGCATGTCTACAAGACTAACTACTTGCCATATATACTTGCCATATATAATTGTTATTTGCACTAATTAAATAAACGTTATTTACATTTAGGCTATTTATTTTTCACCCTTAAAACCTCTGTTTTTGGCCTGTGGCCCATTGACACATTTTCACTTTGGCCCTTGAAGGCAAAAAGTTTAAGCACTACTATTTTCAGTGAGGAAATATGAGTGGATTACTGATCATACAAGTTCTGCCATTTTATGTAACCCACTTCCTATGAAGCCATAACACGTGCAAAGACATTCACTTCCAGTGTGTCAAATTAATCAATGTTGAAACTCTTCAATCATAATAAGTTTCTAAAAAAGTAAAGTAATTAATGATACATTGCCACATGAGGGGGTCAAAGGAATCTATTTTCATGTAAATGAAACATTACAGTACCATTTAATATTGATATGTATTGCTTTTGAATTATTTAAGAACTTACAGGTGAATTATCCTTGTCCAGTCGCTCCTCTTGAGAAAAGAGGTCCAGACACTCCTTCAGTGTCACCTCTCCAGCAGAGCACGGCTTGGGGATGGGCAGCGACAGGTCGCAGAAGACATCAAACGTGTTGGAGTAGTGGGAGCAGACAGAGCAGTGCAGCGAGCTCCGCAACTGACCCGAGAACAGATCTGTCAGGAGGGCAAAGGCGGTTTGATTGTGTTTACGTCAAGAGGAGAAATACACCATGTGCTCCTTACCGACTATCCTGCTGTCTTCTCTCTCTAAGTGTTTCTTCCACGTAGCAGCTGCTTCTTCAGAAATCCTTAAGAGAATTGTAAGCAGGTAAACAGCAACTAATGTGTTATTATTATACAGTATTACAAGAAGGCCTTGAGTTGTATATATTTTAAACAAAAACACACACCTAAATCTGGCATATTTTTGATCAGGGTCCTTCGGGGTCCGTCTAATGTTGGGCTTGCGGTTGATTTCAGTATGCAGCTTGTCCAAAAGAAACCTGAGAAACTCCTGAGCATCCTGTTGACTGCAAAGCACAGAGATGTTAATAACACAAAACAAAGGTCTTGAAACCTTTAAAATATACAATTAATCTTATTTTTTGATCCCCAAGATAAATATAGTGATACCTCAACTTAAGAATGCCCCAATATACAAGTGTTCTGAGATAAGAGCAGCCTCTCAGGTAATTGTTATGCTTTAAGTTACATGCAACAATTTGAGTTACAAGCATATTATTTGGCGTAGCAAATGTCACAGTGAATCCCGTAATCTCTGACCAAAACATCTGGTTTTAGTCGTTAGTATTAGTTCATAGCTATAGATCGACTTACATTTTTTTTCCAACCATGGGAAGAAGTAAGACAGTGAGTGTTAAAAACAGTGCTGAGAAGAAGAGGTGGATGATATTCATTGAATTGAAATTAAAAAAAAAAAATCCAAAACATGACCAAAAACCCATCCATCCATCCATTTTCTACCGCTTATTCCCTTTGGGGTCGCGGGGGGCGCTGGAGCCTATCTCAGCTACAATCGGGCGGAAGGCGGGGTACACCCTGGACAAGTCGCCACCTCATCGCAGGGCCAACACAGATAGACAAGACAACATTCACACTCACATTCACACACTAGGGCCAATTTAGTGTTGCCAATCAACTTATCCCCAGGTGCATGTCTTTGGAAGTGGGAGGAAGCCGGAGTACCCGGAGTGAACCCACGCAGTCACAGGGAGGACATGCAAACTCCACACAGAAAGATCCCGAGCCCGGGATTGAACCCAAGACTACTCAGGACCTTCGTATTGTGAGGCAGATGCACCACCGTGCTGCCCTGACCAAAAACCAATTTGTAGCAATTAGAGAGAATCACTGCTCGACTGCACCATACTGATGCAGAATGAGTCTAAAGCCAGCCAAGAACATTAATATAATATCAAAATGTTTCCATGAACATATGGAGAAGCTGATGAAGGTGTGTTTGACAAAGAAGCAGCACAAAGGAGATACCACAAAAGTCTGCTCTCCAAGATAAAGGCAATACATTATTATTACTTCATAAAACTGTGCATGTTAAAATTGTGTTGTTTTTTTTCCAAATAAATGGATTTCAGTTCATTTCAAGGGGAGACACTGATTTGAGATATAAGTGTTTTGAGTTCAGAGCTCCGTCACAGAACCAAACGTTGAAGTACGACTGAAAAATTTCAGATCTATTTAAAAAAAATTGCAATGCTAACAAAGTGCTAAAACAATGCTAAAATTGAACCTTATTGAAATCAAAACAAGTATCTTTACTCCCTATTGGACTGATATTTTGAGCAAATTGTGTAAACAAAAGCAATAACTTGAGGTAAATGTCTGTCAACATTTTAAAATAAGACAGAAGTTTGAATTTGGTAGAACAAAACATGGAGATCAACTTTATTGTCTCACCTATAGCCACTGAAGTAAGGCACGGCATCTTTGAAAATATTGTAAAACTGTCTTGGATTTACAACCGTGTCCACTTCTTTTGCGTCCCAAAGGCCAGACAATACCTGAGAGAAAGCTGATATTGAGAGACAAATAATAAACAAACAAGAAGAAAAAGAACAAGGGACAAAATGGGTCCTGGGAGGACAAAGGCACTTACCTTCTGTAAGCCTTGCCTCCTCTTTGGAAAACTTTTCATGTCTGAAGGACTTAAGGAGACAGTAGTCCCGCAGGCTGCCAGTATGGGACAAACACTGGACTATTGCATTCAGGAAACACTAGAAGGGGGAGTGCACATGCTTACAAACAATAACTAACTTTATTAGAGGAACATCTTCACTTACTGTGTTACCAATATTCCTAAGACCAGTCCTTCCACTCCCTAAAGCCAGCTGCTCTTTCTTAAAAAAACAAAACAGAAAACAACCAATCATGCTTGTTTGTCTCACCTGTGCGTCACATTGTGTTGTATTATAGACCCATGTGTTTGCCTTGACACCGACATGTCATTCGGTCTATTTGTGTGCGCGCTAGGACAGATTTAGCCTTCTTATCTCATTAGCAAAACAAGGAAGTCTAAAAAGGAGGTCAGTTGAAAGTATTCATCCTATTAGAGACCGAGGAGTGCTGACAAGTGCCTGAACATGTTGTCATGTTGCAGTACACGTGCTCCTTTTGATGAAAAAGCGGGAGAAAGTAACACAAGCCAGTGTGCATTAACAACTGCAAGTGTTGCTGTGTGGTGTGCACCTCATTGTCAGCCACCAGCAGCAGTCCCATCAGGGAGGTGTAGAGGACAGACTGTGAAATGTCAGCTGGCTCTCTCTGCAGATCCTTCTGGGACACCAGGTTTCGACACAAGGCCTTGCAGGAACCCTCCTCGTTGACCCCGCCAGCTCCAGGCATCCTGGCGTGTCCACCAATGAAGCTCTCAGGCTCGTTCTGTCACATGCTTGGTAAAGGTAATGGGAGCGTGGTCGTGGATCATAAGCTCCCCTTTTGAATGAATGGTTTCTTGTAAAGCATCAAATGCTACTGATGACAATCAAATGTGTTCTGAATAAAACACAACAGCATGCTATACAGTATGAACTATAAAATGAGCTTAAAACAGAACACTTACCTGATCACTTGCCAAGCTTATCTGTGAACAAAGAGTCCTGACCTAACTGTTCCCATCACCTGCTGAGCTGTTAAAAATGCATAGGGGGGGATGTCTACTGTTTCACTGTGTGTGTGCAGGCTGGAAATGAAAGTCTACCTCTGTGTCCTGCCCTGTCACTGGTGTCCAAGAAAGAGCCAGAAAGAAAGAGCGAGGGAAAGAGAGAGAGAGAGAGAGAGAGAGAGAGAGAGAGAGAGAGAGAAGATAATCATCCCTAATCTTTCCTTACTCCCATTTGTGTTGGTTACATAGTCCGTGCAGCTTTTTGTAGTTTTTAAGAGTACTAAAACAAACTTTAAAGTGTCAGTTTATTTTAAAAAAACACATTTGCTCATGTTAAATTTACATTCAATAGCATTGTTCAGGATGCACCCAATAAGTCAACCATTTGTGTCAATACCAGACACTCCATCAATAGCGGCTGGTGACGTCTGCCATCTCAGCATCAGAATTGAGGCTGAGGTCAGCTATGTGACACACAGCGGGGTCGGAATGCGGAGGAGCCACCGACTGCCTGCTCTGAGCCCTCCTGTCTCGAGACTGGACCATGGCCTGGCGAAGACAGGTGACCCACTGCTGCTTGCTAAAGGAGTCATTGGCTTGCAGGCTGTATGAGTGAGCCTTGGAGCGCCCCCTGCTGCTCACACGAAAACAGTTCTTCACTGGAAATGCATGGGAGAGAGAGAGGGGTCATGTTGTGTGTTTCATCATCGGGCTTGAAACGTGACGATATTGTGCCAAAATGTCACCAAGGGTTGTTTACACCTCTGACTCATGTCAGCAACGGGTAGTTATTGTATTAAATGTTAATTAATACACGTTGCTGGCAACATAGTTTCCTTAATGCTTGGTTTCACAATGTCACAGACGCACAGTGCATTTGAACAGATGTTACCCTCAATAAACCACAGCACTCATGCAAAATATGACGCTACCACCACCGTGCTAAACTGCTGTGTTACGTGTCTGTGCACAGAGGCGTAGCGCCATATTCTGGGCCCCATTCCACCCTAAACCCAACATTGCGCAAAAGACACACACACTTGGTATGTTGGCATGCATTAAAAAATACAATTATTGCATGGAATTGGTTCCCCACATCAAAGCTGCTCTAGGTGCAGTCGGTGCGTGTTGGCGGACCACTTAGCACACAGAATACTTGGAGCGCAGCTGCAAATGCTGATTGAAGTGGCTGGCTGTTATGCAGAATAAAAAAACTATTCTATGATGCCGCCAACTAGTGATAGGTACTAAATTCGGTACTTTTATAGGTACCAAACAAAGTCCGTCAGTACAGTACTGCCAGATACCGATTTACTTAAAAACAAACTGTGCCATATTTAGATACCTTTGTTGCACCTTATGTCTTGTTCAGTTGCACAATGGCACCAGCTCAAGCACTTGGCTGCAAATAAGCACTCAGAGCGGACTCAGCCAAACTGCCTCTAGTTCATGTGACAACTTTTCCATGCCAACAAAGCAAGAAGAAGGCGCTCAAAAGTACAGTAGGACCCACTTTTCAAAATACGCTAGTTCGACGATTTCTACGCCTCCAAACCTCAAAACTACAACTAAGATGCACGATACAATCACACAGCTGGTGTGTAATGAATACAATACTTACAGTTTAAATATTCTGTAGGGCGCAACAAAAGAAAAGACTGGCACATTCAACTTGATGGCAAATATTACTTTGTGGTTATGGCAGTAAGACAGTAGCCTACTAGCAAATCAGACACGGAAGTGTAAGAAAAAACAAGATAACTGGACAACACTGCTCACAGTGGTAAATATTTTTTATACATATTTCTTTAAATAGTTAACATTTACTAACATATTTGAACACACAAAAAAGTAGCGAACATTGGTATTGTTAAGTACTGCTATTGATTCCCATCCCAATCTATCTAAAGTATGCCTATGAGCTTCATTTCTATAGTATCGTATCTTAAGAAGATATACTGTCAAAAAAATGGATGCTGAAAAGTACATGCACACGCCTTACCTTTATCATTTCCCCCCGTGAAGGCTCCTCTGAAGGAGCCCCCTCCACCTGCTTCTCCATCTGGAATCACCTCCAGGTTTAAGGAAGCGTTTGGCAGCGGTTGTCTGTAGATGTGGAACACGTGACCACCGTCCCTGTCCTCTCCCAGTCTCGTCAAAACCATAGCAAGCTCAAATAGGAATACATGTAACCGCTGGTGCGCAGGCACGCAAACACACACACACACACACACACACACACACACACACACACACACACACACACACACACACACACACACACACACACACACACACACACACACACACACACACACACACACAGTTTGTTAGCAGGAATAGACAAAAACAGTGTGTTTATTTTACCTTGTAAATGCTTGAGTCAGTCAGTGAAATGTGAGTGAAAGCAACTAGTCCAAAAAGTGTAGTTGTTACCTGACCCTTGTTGTTTTTGAGCTCTCCGTGACAGTAGAGGAAACGAGACTGTTGGATCTCTGGTAATCTCTGGCAGTCTTCAAGGTAGTTGAGCCCCCGCCTATAGAACTGACACTCAGCCTCCCCTGTCTTCTTATTTACCTCTGCCACAATGCTTTGGATGAGTTCCAACTAAGTGTAAATAAAATAAATAGGGACAAGTGGTAAAATATGGATGCATGGACGTTTACAAGCCTGAATGTATTTGTTATATCAGTAGAAGTCCACAAATGATAAACGTATTAATTGTATCCATGGCAACAATTTCCATGCATACATTATGTTGTTGCATAATGCGTTGATATACATATTGACTCACTGCATCAGGTAATGTGAACTCATCAGGGTGCTCTGCAGGTGTGCACTTCTGGATCTCTTTCAGCAGAAGCGGATATTTAACCAAACGGCTTCGAGGCAGATCCAGGAAGTTCCAGAGGTCCAATTTCCTGCTAAACGAGGACTCCTGGCACAGGCGCAAGAACTGCTCCACTCTCTTTTCCTGTTTTTTCTGGTCCAGCAAGGCTTTGGCACCCACCTGGTTGCAGCAGTATGTGACGTAGGCTTCCAGGCCAGGGAACTGCTCAGATGAGGAGATTAGATGCAAATAAGTAAAAGGCTTAGATAGATGAGATACATTTGCAGGATTGGAGAGGTAGATGCTGCAAGATACTGACCCAATTCATTAGAGTGGGAGCCACCGCTCCGACAGTTTTTTCCGACCCCCTCAGACGCTCAAGACGTCTCAGCAAATCTGTTACAGAACAAAGACAGGCTGAATTCTCATTGATGAGTCAAAATCAAATATTTACTAGCTAGACACAGTATCAGGAACACCTGCCCACTTTGAAGCAAGCACTATCCCAAATGGCGCCTTTACCAAGATATTGATGCTCATTTGGTGTGACACACACTTTCAGAAGTATTCTTTTTAACTAGGTGTATTATTGAGTTGGAGTTTGCACTGCATCATACTAAGCAGCGTGGGTTCTAATATTGTGGTGAAGAAAAAACACAAAGTCAAAACCATGTAGACAAAATGTGATGCAGGAAGTTGCATGGCCACAATGTTAGGTACATTGCATGATCTAATGTAAGCAGTTTTACAGAGATAATAGTTTGCAGTTTAGATTGACACAGAAGCATTAATTTAACAATACAGTACATTTGTATTTTGCAGTATCAAATTGCACTGCGTCAATCTGAGCGCTATTTTGTCCTTTTCTCGCATGTGGCTAAATAAGGTAGACAAACTATTAGAAACCCCACTTTTACTTTAACATGACTAAGTGCAGTTTTACAGCACCGTATAGTACATGACAAATGATAAGCATATGCACATGCACAGGGCCGCACAGAAATTTTGGGGGCCCACCGCAAATCTCAACAACCCCTCCACCGGAAACGCAGTTTGAAAAAAATATCATGATTTTACTCAACAGAACAGTAACGATACAAAAATATATTTTGAAAAAAAATGTGTTCATGAATACATCTCCTTTGTGACGGGCACATGTATGTGTGTTATAGAAGCCAGTTCACTTCAGGAATAGTGCTGGTGTTCCGGGATATTGCCTGTGCTTTTAGCTGACTAGTCAGCACGCTCGCCTCTCACACCGGTGACCTGGGTTCGCGCATGCTTGGCGCAGTAGGTAAAAAAAACACAGCTGAGAGAGCGAGTACACAATTGCTACATGAAGCTGAGCTGTCTGTGATTGACAGCTATAAACTCCAATCATTGCATTCCGCCGTCAAAATCGGGGGCTTCTGATCTAGTGGGGGCCCTTCGATGTGAGTCCACGTGAGCCTGTGCATTAAGGCGGTCCTGCACATGCACTATACATTGCTATCTTTAAAAAGTCAGAAATATTAATTATACTTGTTGTATGCGGTAGAAAATGGATGGATGGATGGATGAATGTATTATATCTTTTCAGTTTGTTGAGAAGTTGCAGCCGACTATTGTACATAATACATGCATGCAAGCAAGAGTGATTGATCACCTTCATGGAGAGGAATCAGAGAGTCCAGCGTGCCAAAAATCTGCATGAGCTCAGTCTCGGTCATGATATCCAGCTTCAACATGGGCTCATAGTACACCTAGTGACATCCACAGAGGTCAAGGGTCAAATCAGTGTGTGTGCATTAGTGTGCATGTGTGAGTGAGAGACAGAGACCATTTCGATGCAGTCTTTCACAAATGTGAACGACTGCATGACCATAGCAACCATTTTTGTGACAATACATCTTCTCAACAGACAATACTACAGCAATGAGACGTGAACATACTTCAGAGTAGTCAGTGTTCAGCTTGTATAGCAGTATAGATTGCTTACAGTCAAGCATAGTGGTGGTGTTATATTCTCGGCCTGCAAAAGTGCCGTGGGCACTGGGGATCTGTGGTACATTGAGGGCGACCCAAAAAAACTATGGTTTGTTGTATGAACTTTATCTCTGTGTACACACGTTTCCTCCACCCATTTTGTGCCCAGCACCATAGTCATTGGGGCCATTTTGTGCCCGGCAGCATAATCATTGGGGGATAATTGATACTCTCCGGTACTCATTCAGTCAGCAGAGCAATGCTGTCGTTAGAGACTTTGTTTGCTTTTTAAATGTTGTTTTTTTTTTAGCCTTTTTCTAGTTTTGCTAGCTCAATATGAGTCCAAAGAAAGCAATGGACAAGCAATGTGTGGTTTGAAACATTGAGGAAGTATCTACAACGTTGTCAACACTGCCTCCTCCCCACCTCCCTCTTCCTTCCACTGCAAGATTAATCAACAAGGTAAAGTGGATTCTTATTTCTTATTATTGTCGCAACCTGGCTGGTAAAGCTAAGGAGTTTTGTGATTTTCAAACTGTGAGTGCACCACAAGGCTAGTGACAGTGTCAACAGAGTAGCTGCAAAGTAGGTCAGTTTAGCTAGTTGTTTTGGCTTTGTTATTAATTAGAAAGTTGATCCATGACCCCATGTTATGTTTGTTTAATGTACAGTACTGCATGGCGCAGGGATATTCAACTGCCTTGAGGGACTCTTCAGTTATGTAAATCATAGGTTTGGATCTCATTATTTTAGGTTTGCTGTCAAGGGTAAATATTAACGCAACTATCTGCCACTGTGTTACAATGATCCAAGTTCCTCCATACCACAAGTGTCAAATTTAAGGCCCCTGGACCACATCTGGCCCTCCCCATCATTTTATGTGGCCCAAAAAAGCCTGGAAATAATGTGCGTCAATTAAGTATTTGATCTTTTCTTACCAAATTGTATTCATTCTCTTCATTTTGACAGAAAATAATACATGTACTGCATTCAGTTGCATATCTTTTTAACTTTAATATTATCTAATATTGCAGCACATATTGTCATAAGATCCACAAAATGTATTTGAATTTAAATAAATACTTAAATATCTACTTGACTTATATTATACATCATATTGTACACTATGATAATGACAATAGATTGTATGGTAAAAAACTGAAAAACTGGCAGTTTTGTTGCCAGTATTTTAGTGTATGATACAGATATGCTGTAAAAAAAAAAAAAACATTGTACATATTACTGTAAAATTCTGGCAAGAGAGGTGCCAGATTTTTTTTACCATAAATTCTACAGATTGTTTATAACAGTGTACACATTTTTTTTTAAATAATACAACGTGTAAGCACTTGTGTAATATTAAAATAAGACGACTTATACATTTATATTCAAATATTATTCTGTATCCATTGTGGGCAGCCATAACTGCAATGTGGCCCTCAATGAAAACAAGTTTGACACCTCTGCACTATACATTATAGTGTTTTTTAGGAATGTAAAGCAAAAATCTTTCACTAGTTTTCTACCGAACCGGTATGGTGTCAGTCCAGGGCCAGATTTGCTGCCAGTTGAATAACCCAGGTATAGCGCTTTATATAGTATTCAAAGTAGGGCTGTAGCTATTGATTATTTTAGTAATCGAGTAATCTATTGATCAGTTTGTTCGGTTAATTGAGTAATCGGATACAATAAAAAAATATATAAAAAAACTGTTGTCACACAAATCAAGGCACCCACTATGTCGCATATTTATGAATTGTTGTTAGTTAAAACTTATTAGACTATTAATCGAAGTAACAGAATATGAATCATGCTTTTTTCTAATCAAATTAGTTAATTCATTGTTGCAGCCCTAATTCAAAGTGTACAAACTTTTACTAATGTATGAACTTTTGTCGAAGCTGCAACCCATTATTCATGTTTACATTGTTTCTTTTGGGGAAATTTGCTTTAATATACAAACTTTTCTATTTAGGAACCACAAATTGCTTTCGTAAATCGATGTATTTGGCAAAATGGTTGCTGAAATGTGAGAGGTCGACTCACTTTTGTGAAGAAGTGTAATGGAAAAATGCTCAAAAAGGAGAATGTTTTAATGCTTGTCTACCTTCTTCACCAGACTGAGGTCTTCGATGAGTTGTCGCTCTCCCTCAGTCAGCTCGTAGATGACCTGCAGAAGAACACACATGTTGACACACTTGCATCATGTGTGATGCACAGATGGGCCGACGTGAGCACTTGCAGCTGACTCTTCAATAAAGGAAGTTGAAGCAACAGTCCCAGCTCACATCCTCTTTCTCAATCCCTGTGCAGTACATAGCGGTCATCTTCCCCCAATGACACCAGGACAATAAAGTGTGTGGCTTTCATGGTAGATTTATTTATCTTCCTCCCTCCTCACCTCCTGACGTTTGATCTCCTTGGCTGTGAGGTGGTGGCTCTCCACCGTGTCACTCCAGCACTGGCTGTTGCACCTCCTTGGAAACGATGAGCCCTTTGTGCGAGAACGTACAGGCGGCGTGGGCAAAGGTCGCACCTCCGTGCGGAAACTTATAGATCGCTAGAAGGACACATCGATAAATGAGTGCATGTGGTCAACAGAAGTGGGATTTGAGTCTGTGCAACGTTACCGAAATTGACTGTCCGATACGTTTGAGGGCAGGCGTCTTCACTGGAGTGATGACCCCTGTTAGGCTGTTGGACTTAACCACAGGCTTGACCCGTTTGTTACAGGGCTCCTTTAATGGAAAATGATAAAAAGTCAAGCTTTGACACATCCATGCAGTGGTTCTCAAACTTTTTTCATCAAGTACCACCTCAGAAAACACTTGACTCGCCAAGTACCACCATAATGACCAAAATTAAACAGCAGCGTAGTAGGCCTAAGTATTCATTAAAAACAAGGCAGAGGTTTTATTTAAGACGTACCATATTTTCTGCCCTATAAGCCGCTACTTTGTTCCAATGCTTTGACCCCTGGGGTTTATGAAACGGTGTGGTTAATTTATGAAATTTTCTTCGCATGTCTCTGTCGGCGCAGTTCGCTCATTGCAGGTTGACAATGTACTCTCTTTTTTGTGCCGGAAGTATATTTATCCATAGAGTTTCTACTCGAAAGGATCTGCATTCATCGCTTCGAGCAATGTTTGAAAGTTTCACAATGTGCGGCTGTTTTTGCGCATATTTGTACATGCTATCGTAATGTAATTAAGCTAGCGTCATTAGCATTAGCGAATATGCTAAGACGTTTATAGGTGTGTACGTAAGTATTATTAACTTACTATGGCATTCTTTTTGTATTGTTTCAGTTTCGTAAATTCACAAAATTAACGTCAGCGTCGAGTTATTGACTCTGTTGGGACGGTCGAAGAGCTAGCTTCCGCAGCTAGGGGGTTTATGGAGATGTGACTTCTGTTTTGTTTGATCACCGTTTTACTGCCGTGTGACAGGCACCTTTGGAAACAAATAAGGTATGTAAATAAACATTTACAGTGCAGCTAATATATGTAAAAATATTAATTTATTCTAAAATTTGGTGGGTGTGGCTTAAAAACCGGTGCGCTCTTTAGCCCGGAATTTACGATATATTTAATAGTTTTGGCCAGTATAACATTACACACAGTTTGATTAGTAACACTGTGTTTGAATATTTAATTACACGAATAAATGGTCCCTAGCGTGTGAATGTTGTCTGTCTATCTGTGTTGGCCCTGTGATGAGGTGGCGACTTGTCCAGGGTGTACCCCACCTTCCGCCCGAATGCAGCTGAGATAGGCTCCAGCACCCCCCGCGACCCCAAAAGGGACAAGCGGTAGAAAATTGATGGATATTTTCTAGCCTATAAGCCACTAACTTGTTCCAATGCTTTGAACCCTGGGGTTTATGAAACGGTGTGGTTAATTTATGATTTTTTCTTCGCTAACGGCCATAATGTTTTGTATTCAATAATAGTTTTCATGTCCCTGTCGGCGCAGTTCGCTCAATGCGGGTTGACAATGTACTTCCTGTTTTGTGCTCGAAAGGATCTGCATTCATCGCTCCGAGCAACGTTTGAAAGTTTCACAATGTGCGGCTGTTTACGTGCATATTTGTACATGCTATCGTAATGTAATTAAGCTAGCATCATTAGCATTAGCGAATATGCTAAGACGTTTACAGGTGTGTACGTATTAAGTATTATCAACTTGCTATGGCATTCTTTTTGTATTGTTTCAGTGTCGTAAATTCACCAGAGTTTTTGACTTGTTGGGATGATCGGAGAGCAAGCTTCCGCTTCCGATTTATGGCGATTGATTGATTGATTGAGACTTTTATTAGTAGATTGTACAGTACAGTACATATTCCGTACAATTGACCATTAAATGGTAACACCCGAATAAGTTTTTCAACTTGTTTAAGCCGGGGTCCACGTACCAATTCATGGAACAAATATATACTATCAGCATAATACAGCCATCACACAAGTTAATCATCAGAGTATAAACTAGGGCTGTGAAACTTTAGGTGTCCCACGATTCGATTCAATATTGATTCTTGGGGTCACGATTCGATTCAAAATCGATTTTTTTTTTTCAATTCAACACGATTCTTGATTCAAAAACGATTTTTTCCCGATTCAAAACGATTCTCTATTCATTCAATACATAGGATTTCAGCAGGATCTACCCCAGTCTGCTGACATGCAAGCAGAGTAGTAGATTTTTGAAAAAAGCTTTTATAATTAAAGTAAAGGACAATGTTTTATCAACTGATTGCAATAGTGTAAATTTGTTTTAACTATTAAATGGACCAAAAATAAAACTTATTTTATCTTTGTGAAAATATTGGACACAGTGTGTTGTCAAGCTTATGAGATGCGATGCAAGTGTAAGCCACTGTGACACTATTGTTCATTTATTTTTATTTTTTATAAATGTCTAATGATAATGTCAATGAGGGATTTTAAATCACTTGTAACTAATATTGATACTGTTGTTGATAATATTAATTTTTGTTTTACTACTTTTGATTTGTTCTGTGTCGTGTTTGTGTCTCCTCTCAATTGCTCTGTTTATTGCAGTTCTGAGTGTTGCTGGGTCGGGTTTGGTTTTGGAATTGGATTGCATTGTTATGGTATTGCTGTGTATTATTTTGTTGGATTGATTAATTAAAAAATAAAAATAAAATAAAATAAAAAATAAAAATTAATAAATAAATACATTTAAAAAATCGATTTTAAAAAAATGAGAATCGATTCTGAGTCGCACAACGTGAGAATCGCGATGCAAATTCGAATCGATTTTTTCCCACATATATATACATACGTATATACATTGAATTATTTACATTATTTACAATTCGGGGGGTGGGATGTGGAGGGGGTTAGGTTTGGTTGATATCCAGTGTTGGGACTAACGCGTTACAAAGTAACGCGTTACTGTAACGCCGTTACTATCGGCGGTAACTAGTAATCTAACGCGTTATTTTTTATATTCAGTAACTCCGTTACCGTTACTACATGATGCGTTACTGCGTTATTTTTTATGTAGTATCGGCTAGAAACTGAGAAGATCTGAGTGTTGCAGCGCTGCTGAAGAGGCGACAAAAAAGTGGCGCGCCGCGCGCTGTCCGTGTGTACGTGTGTGTGTGTATGTGAGGGTGTGTGTGTGGGAGGGGGCGTGTCTGCGTCTACTATCAAGACGTCATGGCGAACCCCGAAGCCGAGTTTCTTAAAATGGAGATATTTTCAGTAAGTTTCTTTTATCGACCACAAAGAAAAGAACATTTTAGTTGAATGTAAGTTTCAAATATGCTGAAACAGCGACAAAAACAACATGCTTCGACGAAGCTAGTAAAGAGACACACACTTCACCTCCACGTCCAACAGCGGCTGGATTTTAATGAGGCACTGCACACTGAAGGTACACACACTCTGTCAATTCTCTTATATACTCTTTCATTTTAAACTTTTAGAGTGTTTGATTATCACATCACTCTAAATGTTTAGACTATAAAGTTCACAAACCTAAAGAGGGATACTAGTGGGCCAGGCTAATATTTCCTTTTCTCTAAACTAAGTGGGGAAATGTGTAGAGTGTTCTGGGCTTCAGACATGATTTTATTTCAGAATTCCTTGATATAAAAAAACGCCTGGTTAGGCTTTATGTATGTAGTGTGTGCCTTTCTTGTTTTACAGCTATGTTGTTATTATGCTGTTTGTTACTTATGTATGTTAAGTTGCAGCTATTTAAAATAGTTTTGTCAATTTGTTCTGGTCTGAAACAAATTGGCCCTTTAAAACATATCTTTGTCTTTGTGTGTTGTATGTAGAGCACATTGCTTAGCAGAGTTCAGTGATGCAAATGCATGTCAAGTTGATCAACAGATTGTATTATTCTCCAGTGCAATAACAGTACTAAAATGAAGGCTAAAAGGGCATTAAATGGGGCCTTAAAAAAGAAAAAGAAAAAGAAAAAGTAACTAAATAGTTACTTTTCACAGTAACGCATTACTTTTTGGTTTAAGTAACTGAGTTAGTAACTGAGTTACTTTTGAAATAAAGTAACTAGTAACTGTAACTAGTTACTGGTTTTCAGTAACTAACCCAACACTGTTGATATCAGCACTTCAGTCATCAACAATAATATCATCTGAGAAATGGACATTGAAACAGTGTAGGACTGACTTGGTAGGATATGTACAGCGAGCAGTGAACAGAGATGTGACTTCTGTTTTGTTTGATCAGCCGTTTTACTGCCGTGTGACAGGCACCTTTGGAAACAAATAAGGTATGTAAATGAACATGTACAAAATATTTGTGGCTTATGGTCAGGCTAAAATATGTAAAAATGTTCATTAATTCTAAAAATTGGTGGGTGTGGCTTAAATACCGGTGCGCTCTTTAGCCCGGAATTGGCTTAATAATTAATAGTTTTGGTCACTGTAACATTACACATAGTTTGATTAGTAACACTATGTTTGAATATTTAATTACACAACTCTTTGGCGTACCACAGTTTGAGAAGCACTTAATCTATGCATCGTGTTAGGGTGACATGGACACTTCACCTGTAAATCATTGTGCTCAGGTAGCATTTCACTCTCTTCTTCATGTTCCTCCTCCTCTTCATCCTGCTAAAAGAGAAGACACAACGCAGGGGCGACATGAGAGCGGAGGAAAGTTGAACCTCTCATTTCCTGTGACTCTTTCAAAGAGGAAGAGTGTTGAAAGCATGCGTGTTGTAGTAACACACAAGATGGCTGCTGTTGCTTTGTGACACATTTACAATGTGTCACAGAAGTGGCGGCAGCAGCAATGCATAGGAATAACAAAGCAAATACGAGATTATAATAGGAATTGAGCACTCGGCAGACCATTAAACGCACAGCTTTGTGGTCACCAATGAAAAGCGTCCTAAAACATCCATTAGTTAGGAACACATCAAGATGGGAGTTTGACACTCACCTCAGGGATTCTGATCACAGCTTCTGGTGTTGAGTATTGTTTTCTCTTCTTCTAAAATGAGACAATAGTGACTTTTTGGTTTTTGATCGGATCATAAAGGAGATGATGGAGACTTACTCCAGTATGGTCACAGCAGTCGGTTGACTTTGTTCCTTCTATTAGTGACCTACAAGTTGTATTGTTATTAATTTTATACAGCTACATTCAAAATTGGTTTTGACAAATTTGACTTTAATGTCCTATAAGTACAGCATTGTCTTTATTCGCCTGTCAAATTATGCATATAAGATGACTGTCAAATTTAAGTGTTAGAATTAACACTCAATAGTAGCAACTTTCATGCTTTAGTTTAGGCATTTACAATATCGGCCCCAAATATGAAGAGTAATCGTACCAGGAAGTCCTTGTCTCACAGATCTCTTCCACTTCCATCTTCTTTGTCGTCAAAGCATCATCACAAATCCATCACGAAATTCCCCCTCACTTTTTAGACCTAACGTCTTTCGTTTCGTAAAGTGCCTGTTTTGAAGAGCTCCGTGTAACTTCTTCCTCATCTGGTTCTTCCTTATCTCTCACTCAACCACATCCTTTCAGGTCACACTTCAAAATGTAAGTGCTCTTCTCAGGCAGGGTGCAAAACTTGGTCAGCTCACTCACTAAGTCAGCGAGCGGATGACTGAACACAACTTAGTGAACGCAAGAGGAAGTGAGAGTAGATTTGTAAAAGCAAACTTGATTTTTGCCTTATTGAATGAATTAAGTTGGAATTTAACTCAGAAATCAGCATCAACACATTATGAAAATGTATCTCATGATTCCAATGTTAAGGTTAGTACGGTACTTGTTCTTGAGTGCGCAAGGAGCAGAATTAAGACAGAAGCATTACATTGCTGTTCTCAGATTCACATTATTTCCTTAGATGTAAAAACACAACAGATTCATTCACGATTTAGCATTTATTAACTATCAAGCTAAGTGCTCCCATATCAAGATACATATGACCTTGCTCTTACACTCTGGTGTCATTGAGTTTACAAGGTAAAGACACGTTGAGAGCCGAACATCGAATGAGGCCTCAAAAATAAAATACAAAAAACAAGACATAAATGCATGAAAACAGATGTCATGTGCAAGAGCCTTCTCCATTAAGCCAAGAGTGCCGACTGAGTAAAGGAGCCTGAAAATCACAGTAACCAATTCAACCAGACAGAAGTTAACTTTAGTGCTGGGGGGGCAGTTGAGGTGCAATTGGTCATCCAGCAAAACCATTTAAAACTGGCGGTGTTTGTAGAAGTAGGGAATTTGAACAGTCACAGGATGAAATTTGTACTTACATGTTGCTTTATTATTGTCAAACATTTTCTATGTTGCATGTAAAAAGGAAACAGTCACGTGAGGTGTCAGGCGAGGATTGGAGCACAAGTGTGCGCCCAAGTTTGTGAGGATACCTAAAACGAACATTGGATAGGCTGTTCAGTAACACACCACTAAGACTTAGAATTAAAACAGAACATGGAGGTTTTTCAAAATATCAGAAGGTCCAGTACACGTTCAGGTTCCCGCCTCCTGCAAGAGCTCTGTTCGACGAAAAGAGCACAACTGGATTGCTCACGGACAGCTATCAGCAAGTCAGCTCAATGGAGGCTATGTACAGAGGCACAGGTTAACACAAACCACAGGCCTTGAAAAACAAAACAACAAACAATAAGCTTGATCCAGTAAAGACCTGAACCCATATTCCCCTTCCCTCCAAATAACGCTAACCCATCATTTACAAGCATCCCCTATTCCTCCAGCATCAAGTTATCTTGCAGGCGGATTCAGTGTGGAGCTCAGCGGATAGTATATCTGACGTATGGCACTTCTACATCTTCATCCGTCAGGTCATTGCAGCACAACTCAAACACCAGAGCTTTGACATGCTTGCCCAGCTTCTTCTTAGACACCTTGGTCACGATCTCAGTCATCCTGCAGCACACAGATGACAGTGGATGTGAAAACGGGTTTAAGTTTTTGTGCAGCCCTTGATGACATGTCACAAATATATTGTACTCACGGCAGGTCAAGTCTCTCTCGGAGTTTGGGGGGTGGCATGAAGAATGAGTAGAGCATGGACACTCCCTGAGAAAGCATGGTGATATCCAACCTATGCTCATTCTTAAAAATAAAACAAAAACAGCGTTTAGTATGATGCAACAAGTAAAGCGTAGCTAAATAAGCAGATAGGCACATACTCTGAAGTATGACAGAAATTGCTGCAGTGTCATTTCCTCTCCATTGGGCTGCAGCCCCGTGATCTCAAAACGATCCCATAACGTCCATTCGATTTCATAGTACTGTCGAAACAATGTCAAGGTGGTATATTAAAACATGTTTGGTCACACAGTCTCAACAGTAGTTGTGGGGGTTGTCTCCTCAGCACACACTGAATCAGTGTGAGAAGGTGAGCTGAACTCACTTGCACCCAGACAAACTGCCTGGTGCATCAGTATTAGCATGGCTGAATCATCATGGGAGCTACTAATTATCCATGCCAATCTTAAGTGATGGTTGAAATTTTCACTCTGTTAAGCTACACCACCACAGGAGCTCAACATACAGGGAGACACATGCCGTGTACCTACCTTATGCCTGCGAGCAGCAATGGGCTCGGAGAAGGCAAAAAACGGCAGGGAGAGATTCATAAAGCCGTTCTTGAATGACTCCAGCTTCTTATGTCCTTGGACTATCTTGATGAGCTCAAGGCACACCAGACCCACAACTGCAGCTGTGGTAGTGGCAATGGCTGGGATGATCTTACCAGCTATGAGTTTGCTCTAGGTAGGGGAGAGGATTATTACATTGGAATACAATACTCAACCAATAGATAGGTCTGACAGATCTAAGCACCCACATTGTGTCTGTCAGTTGGGGGGATGTCATAGTTCTCTGCTCTCAAGTTAGATGCTGCTACTATGAAGTCCATGTGGAAGTTGGTGTCATCATCCTTGTAGTTGGAAGAACAAACACTCAGGATATAGACAGAGATTATGTGTACCTAAAAAGAAAGATGTGCTACCTTTTCAAATTCAATAGGGCAGAGTTCGAACTGGGCTGACTCGGGAGGAGGCAGCAGAACTTTCAGCTCCTCCAATCTGGAATCATCTGTTTAAACAAAGATGCAGTGGGTTTGCAATTAATTTTAAAGCCCCTCATATTAGCAATATTGCCATCATAACTACGTACCAACAGAGGAATTGCTATTTTGCAGCTCCTGATCAGAGACGTGGATTCTCACACCTGAACGTGGTGTAAAGGGAGGCACCTGGATCTCTTGTAAGATCTTGACGACTGCTGCACGATCGGCGTTTCCTTCAATGCCATAAGACTGAGCAAAGAGGTTGGCTGCAGCAAATACATAGTCTATGTGCAGGTCCTACAAGACAAAACAACTTTTGGTATTCGGCCTGCTTGAAAACCAAGTCAACTTTCAGGGAGCTGAAATACATAAAATATACTTACATTGCTTGTACTAAATTCTATGGCGTGAGGACACCTCTTTGGAACAGACCAAAAGGGGGCGCCAGAGCTGGTTAGCTAAAAGACAAGGAAAAGACAAAAATGGTTTTCATTCCCCCAATGACAGATTCTTAAGCCACAATTTCAATGTGTGGCGCATTTAATTTTTTAGTGACACTTCAACAAGCAAAGTTAGTTGCTGCTAGTTAAAGGAGTACCTGATCACGGGGGAAATTGTGCAATAGCTGGCGGATGTTGTTGTTATACTGGCACTGCCAATGGTTACGTGCCCAAGTTACACAGTCGACCCAACTGTGGGGACAGTCTGTGACGAGGGTCTTGTAAACAGCCTCTAGCAATTCGGCAGACTGACCACCAGTAAGTTTCAGGGTGCGCTCCATGAACTTGGGATCTCTGCAAGTCAACCAGTAGAAATTAGTACTCATGTAAATTTTAAATTCTAACTAGTTGGGCCATCTTCAACTGATCCCCTAGCTGGTTGCTCATATTTACACTTTGTATTGTATACTGTAGTAATGTTTATACATTTATGTTAATGAATATGCCTACACTGCTTATGGACACATGTTTACTTCTAAGTTTGATCAATTAGACGTGACTGACCACAATCTTGAAGATAATGCCTATTCCTAATTTAAATTAATTACAAATAAATATACTTAATTCCTGCATTAAAAAGCCATTTTGTGGGAGAATATATACAAGCATGAACATAAACTAGGTTCAGTAGCAGACCAATTCACCAGAGGATAAAAGGAAGCTGTCTTACTTGAGGTACTGCTTGGCATTCTCTGGTGGCTGTTTGAAAAGTCCCTCAAACTCATCACGGGCCCACTAGAGAGAGCAACGTGTAGGCACAGATAAATAACATGCTTGATTCAAATGTCTGGTGGAGAAAATAAACATGTTTACTCACTTGCAGTGTGTGTTCAATGGCATTTGGGAAATTTTTGAGGGTACAGATGGGGATAGACTTCTCAGGTGGATCCTGGCTAGAGCTGTAAGACTCTGTAAGGAAGGGGATCACGACCTGGACATTGCCTTTGGTACCCAGAGTACCAGACTCCAGTAAAGGTTTACGGTAGTACACACACCTACGATCCATGTACAAACCTGCACAAAAAAGAGATTGAGACAGATTATATACACACATTTATTGGAATGTTCAATTGAAAAATTATACTACTTACGTGCATCAACATTGTCCAGTGCATTGGCTACGCCATCAAGGCTTTCGAAGAAGTCATCGTCATAAATCCTCTCTGTCTCTGCGTCCACCTTATTCTGGTGACCAGTGATCTTGATGGAGGGGTTCATCTGTTTCACTGCTGCTGCAGCTGTGTCACTTTTCATTTTCTATTATCACACACAGACACAAGAGCTATGGAATAGTGTCTGATAAAATACTGGCACAAATATTGAATTTCACAAGAATCAAAATGACCAAGAATAAAACTGCAGTACACTTTATTACAATACACATGTCAAGAAAAACGTGTTCAAGCTGCTTGGATAAAAAAAAATATATACCAACCGTAACATCGGATTGTCTGAAGAGGAACTGTCTGTTGAGGTTGGACTTCTCGATAGTGTCCATATCTGTCACAATGATCTCACCATCCCCACTAGCCAAACCAATCATGGCAAAGTTTTTCAAAAGCTCACAGCCAATGGCACCAGCTCCAACCTGGAATAATCAGGTATTTGGGTATTGTAGATTAGCATACAGAAGAGTCATATCTATGTAGATTGGCCAGCGGAATTAGTCCCCAACATAAATGAACCCCTTAACTTTTGAGAGCTAGTGCTATAACTTACAAAGACCAGGTCTATCAAACTCCTTAGTATAATGTCCTCACTGTATTTGGTCTTTTAATAGCCATTGCCACATGTGCCCATTGAATATCTCTTAGCAACAGAATACCACTAATACCAATGAATGGCATACTCACCAGGAAGTAGCGTTGCTTGGCAAGAAGCTCTTGCAGTTTTGTGCCAAATACAGCAATCTGTCCATCGTAGCGACTGTTCCTCTGAGTGAAAAGAAAAAAGTGAGTTTGTCAGCATTATGACACTGTTAGCATAAATATGTATGGGGGTGTTGCTAACACCTACAGGGGCACACTCTTCTTCTGTGAGTACAACTCCCTCCTCTTCAGGCAGGCACTCTAATGCATCAAAGTACAACCACTGCATTATGGGCATAAACTTTCCGGTGCATGCCTAAAAGGATAAACAGATCATTTAGCCATATTAAAACAAGGGTAAAAACTAACATTTTATGGCTAGTGCTGTCGTGACTGAGACATACGCTGATAGTTGCCAATAGTTTTTTACTGACCTTCATGACTTCCTGTGCTGCCAGACCACCAATGAAGGCGTTGACAGGGGCCAAATCGCCAGCAGCAACAAATGCTATCTTTTTGATGAGAGCCTCATCAAGCTGCTCTACTTGGGCTGATTCAGTCTGAGCAGAGTTCAACTCCCTGGCCATTGACAATAGTTCTTCACCATCAGCCTGAATGAAATGCAGAGATTGCAGAAGTTAAATGGCTGTAGCAAAAATGTGTCACGATAATGCTTGGAGTTGAAGTTAGCCAGACTAGGTAGAGCTACATGATTATGGGCAAAATAATAATCACAATTATTTTTTTAATCAATATTAAATTCATTATGTTCTGTAAAACAGGTTTCCCATCAGGCACCAATCAACTTGGAGTGGTCCGTAGGGTGAGCATGACATGTAATAATGTTCATGGGGCTTCAAGATATGCCAGTTCTGCTTTCCTGCTGCCGCAGAGTCTGAAAGTTCTTGATTTGATATGCAGCAGAGCCTGCTTTTTTAACTATTAATCTTGCAGATGATCACCTTTAACTGTGGCACCCAAAATTGTGATTTTAATTTTATGAATTGTGCTGCTCTAAGCCAGACGAACCAAAAATGGTCATTACAAACAAGAATCGATGTGATATAAAGTGACTTGTTGGGGAGAGACGTAGCTTTCCTGCTTTTGTCCTGCTGCCACGGAGAGGGGTTTACCTGGTTCCACGGTGTAGGGAGACGGTTGTTTTTTTTCTGGAAGGCGTGGATGGCCTGAAAGCCCACATGCAATTGTGCCGGACGCTCAAGCTTGGCAAAGTCTGTCATTATGAATTCTGGCTTAGCCATGGAGGAGGACAATGATTTCTGTAACCCAAAGATCAATACAAGATACAATGTTTAAATTAACATGTACACAAGATATAATGTTTAAATTAACATGTTCACTAATGAAGTTCATTTTGGACAGTATGTCTGAATGAACACATTTGTTTAAAATCAAAAAACAATGAAAAGATATGTGAGAGTGGTCAATCGAAATAATTGAGACGACCAGCTAATTTTTTGACAGCATCTAGTACACCATTTGTTGTGCATATTTCAACTTACAAAGGTGAATTTCTTGGGCACCTTGACCTGGGAAACAATTCCTCCTCTTATATAGTCTGTAAATCCTGTTGTGTCACAAATACTGAAGGTGTAGGGACCTGGAAACACATTGCATCAAATCTTTAAGACGTACTGCAATATTTATTTTACAGATAATAGGCCTTACCAAGAACTTTGATTTCCACCGGCTGGCAGCCATTGAGTTCTGTCATCCCCTGAATTTCTGAGAAGGTGACAAAGTTTCCACTCTCAAACCCATGACGGGCCTCATCCAGGCAAGTCACAACACCTTTATTGTCCTGAAGAAAAATATATTCTTGTTCAAGTTGACTGAATAGATTGTTATTTTAAAATGACAATGGATTGAGGAACAAAAATCAAGTTGTGAGGACTAACCTTTGTGATCATGGAAATCATGGCACTCAGGGGCTGTTCCCCATTAGTGTCATGCACAATCATCTCCTCACCAAAGTCACAAAACAGCTGGCTACAAATCAACACACCCGTTGTCAAAAACAGCAATAACCTCGAGAAAGTCAACTCGTGTGGAGTGCTGTGCGATATTACAACATTTATCACAATACAGTATAAAAATGTCTATGGTGCGACATAATTATTGTGTATGAATGAGCAGCTACCTGGATAACGAGACACCAAAAGTGGTTAACTGTTAGGCCTATTTTAGCACTGTTTTCCTTAAAACTATCCATGGGGAAAGAACGGACAGGTTTCCCGCGGGTACTGGACCCTCGGGTCGGCATCAGCAGTCCTGAGACATGGTCTTGAAACAACTTAGGGGTGTAAGAATGAACAGCTACATGCTGTTGCTTTATGGAAGCATTACTACGTCACTTGAAAGAACTTTACGACAGGAGACAGCAGAAGTGGGCAGGAGCATGGATGTCAAGATCGCAGACAGGGAGATCAGACTGGAAGCTAACTCAACAAAATAAAAAGACGAATCGGTGCCAGAAAGAGGGAACAGGTACTATGTTTGGACAAAAGAAAAGTCAGACGCCAACTGAAAGGTAGTTTGTAAAACATACCACCAACAAGTCGTTACCAGCAAGTTGAACAAGTCTAATTGTGTCTACCACTTGAAGACACGTCATGAAGAAAACTACAGTGTTAAAATGTCACCAAGTACCGTATTTTCCGCACCTAAAAACCACAAATTTTCTCAAAAGCTGACAGTGCGCCTTATAATCCGGTGCGCCTTATATATGGATTAATATTCATAAAGTTTAGGTCTCGCAACTACGGTAAACAGCCGCCATCTTTTTTCCCCGTAGAAGAAGCGTTTCTTCTTCTACGGTAAGCAGCTGCCCCCGTAGAAGAATTTCTTCTTCTATGGTAAGCAGCAGCCCCCATAGAAGAAGAAGAAGCGCGCAGTGCATGCTGGGATATGTGACGTTTCATTTCCATTTGTGTGTTTATGTTAAGACCCCCAAAATGGCTCCTATTAAGTGTGTTGTCTGTCTAATTATAAATAATGCCGACGAGGCGTGTTGGCTGAGTTCTTAACGTTTAATCACAGCGTGCTCATAACCACATTCTAACTGCCGGCATACAACAACGCTTCTCAGGGCTACCGCGCATGCTTGTCACTACCGTTGCATGCTGGGTAGTGTAGTTGTTATATTCGCTAGCTCATAATATCACATTAAGAGACACGCTTACGCGCTTAATTCAATACTCGCCGTCATTCCGGGTGGATTGACAAAAGAACTCCAGCCGCTAGATATTGGTGTCAACAGGGCATTCGAAGCTAGACTGCGTGGGAACAGTGGATGACAGAAGGCGAACACACGTTCACCAAGACAGGGAGACAGCGCCGGACGACATACGCCACTATCTGCCAGTGAATCGTAAAAGCCTGGGCTGATTCAGTCTCAACTGTGGTCCGAGCTTTCAGGAAGGCAGGAATTGTCACTGAACTGCTAAACAGCAGCGACACTGACTCCATTAATGACAGATTCGACGAGACGGAGCATGTTGGATGCCGTATTCGCTCAACTGTTTAATTCGGACACTGAAGAAGAATTTGAGGGATTCGTTAATGAGCAATAACTTCATAAAGTGAGCTTTACATTTTGTGTGTTGTGTGACATTAACGTTTGAGCAACGTTGAGTTATTGATATATTGTTATTGCTCTGCACTATTTCGAGTGTTACTATATTGTGATTGCACTAACGTTTGATTTACGTAACACAAGTAAATCCGCTGTTTATTCATTTTGGGAGTGAACAGAGTTGTCAGAATGCTGGTTTGTTATCTATTAATAAAGTTTGACTGACCTATCTGACTGTTTTGTTGACATAGGTGCGCCTTATAATCTGGTGCGCCTTATATATGAACACAGTTTTGAAATATGCCATTTATTGAAGGTGCGCCTTATAATCCGGTGCGCCTTTTAGTGCGGAAAATACGGTACTAACGTTACCGTAATACCCAAAAATTATGAAAAGAAAAACACCTAACGGATCTAATAGTTTTTGTCCTGAGGAATCATCTATGACAAGCAGTCCTGCAGATACAGATAACTTAGTTGCTATCTTTAAATTAATGTGTACACATTGCCCTATATACATATTTAAAGAAAAAACAAAACAAACTGTATTGCGATATTGTTCAGGACATACAACTACCTATATGTTGGAATATATATATATATATATATATATTTTTTTTTTTTTTTGAGCCCATATCGCACAGCACTAAATGTGAAAGATGTTCAGGTTCTTACCCGAACAGGCCACGGGTGTCTGCAATGATGAACTTGATGCCTTTACTGTGGCAGAATTCTCCCACTTGCTGCTGCTCATCTAGAGTGGAGTTGGTCAACACTACCACCTAGATTACAAAAAGTGAAAAGTTAAAATTGCCTATAAAACTATGTAATGACATTCTCCTCAATAACGGCCTAGGCCTGAAATTATACCTGGAACTTCGTCAAGAAGTCGTCTGTGAGAGTACTGGTATATGCTGCCACAGGGACGTAGTTGTTGAGCTCAGCCAGGCGGGGCTGACTGACTTCCGCTCGGTTCTTCCCCAGATCTTCCTCTCGAATATAAAACTAACAATACAAATTTTTAAATAATTTTAGCAAAAACATGTGTGCATTAGGACTGAAATGGTATACGTAAAAAACTGTTTGGTCCGCGCTGTACAAGACAATATTCCCTTAACGGCTTTTTTCGCTTTGCTAACTAATTTTTGCTGAGTGCGCGTCCGTGTGCGCCTGTCCACGGCGTAACGTCCAAGCACTGTTGTGCCTCTACCCATGCCGACCCCTCTCTCCCCTCACATTGTACAGAAGAAAAAAAAATTAAGATTTATGGGCAGCACGAACAGATGTTGAAAGACAATTTAAAGAAGCACCAACTTCATTCAAATCTGTTGAATCCTGGCGAAGGGGCCATTCAAGCTGGTAATAGGGCTGGGCGATATATCGATTACCGTATTTTCCGCACTATAAGGCGCACCGGATTATTAGCCGCACCTTCTATGAATTACATATTTCATAATTTTGTCCACCAATAAGCCGCCCCGGACTAAAAGCCGCGCCTACGCTGCGCTAAAGTGAATGTCAAAAAAACGCTGCGCTAAAGTGAATGTCAAAAAAACAGTCAGATAGTTCAGTCAAACTTTAATAATATATTGAAAACCAGCGTTCTAACAACTCTGTCCCAAAATGTACAAATGTGCAATCACAAACATAGTAAAATTCAAAATGGTGTAGAGCAATAGCAACATACCGGTAATGTTGCTCGAACGTTAATGTCACAACACACAACACACAAAATAAACATAGCGCTCACTTTCTGAAGTTATTCTTCATTCGTACCGGTAAATCCTTCGAATTCTTCGTCTTCGGTGTCCGAATTGAAAAGTTGCGCTAGCGTGGCTTCCAAAATGGCGGGCTCCGTCTCTTCGAAATCATCGGATTCAGTGTCGCTGTTGTTGTGCAGCAGTTCTGTGAATCCTGCCTTCCGGAAAGCTCGGACCACAGTTGTGACAGAAATATCTGCCCAGGCATTTACAATCCACTGGCAGATGTTGGCGTATGTTGTCCGGCGTTGTCTGCCCGTCTTAGTGAAGGTGTGTTCGCCTTCGGTCATCCATTTTTCCCACGCAGTTCGCAGTCGTGATTTGAATGCCCTGTTGACACCAATATCCAGCGGTTGGAGTTCTTTGGTTAATCCACCCGGAATGACGGCGAGTGTTGTATTTGTGTGCTTCACTTGTTTTTTGACACCATCTGTGATGTGGGCGCGCATAGAGTCATATATCAAAATGGACGGAGCAGCGTGAAAAAAGCCACCCGGCCGCTTCGCGTAAACTTCCCTTAACCACTCGCTCATCTTTTCTTCATCCATCCATCCCTTCGAGTTAGCTTTTATGATGACGCCGGCTGGAAAGGTCTCTTTTGGCAAGGTCTTCCTTTTGAATATCACCATGGGTGGAAGTTAGCATGGCAAGCTAGAACCACAGTGAAGGATGACTTCTCATTCCCTGTGGAGCGAATATTCACCGTACGTGCTCCCGTTCCACAGTGCGGTTCAGTTGCTGTGAAATACGGTAGTAATCCGTGTGCGGATGGAGAGATTGCGTCTTTTTATGACCCGGATCGTTTAGTAGGAGCCATTTTGTGGTCTTTACAGATGTAAACAGGAAATGAAACGTACGGTGATATCCGCGCGTTTTTTCTTCTTCTTCCGGGGGCGGGTGAAGCGCTTCCTGTTCTATGGGGGCGGGTGAAGCGCTTCCTGTTCTATGGGGGCGGGTGCTTTCCTTGGCGGTTGCTTGCGTAGAAGAAGAAGCGCTTCCTGTTCTACCGGGAAAAAAGATGGCGGCTGTTTACCGAAGTTGCGAGACCGAAACTTTATGAAAATGAATCGTAATAAAGCGCACCGGGTTATTAGGCGCACTGTCAGCTTTTGAGAAAAATTGTGGTTTTTAGGTGCGCCTTATAGTGCGGAAAATACGGTAGATTAAATTTGTTGCAATTTTAAAAAATCAAAAATTCTCCTTTTGCTCAGGTGTATTTTTTTTGCCCCCATGAGCTTTCGTAGCCCTCACCCGCCCCCTTACTTTCTTAGCGAAGATCAACAAACCTAGCAAATCATGGCTAATGGTATAACAAGAGCGAGTTAGTTCCAAAGAAAAGAGCTTTCGATTTGCAGAAACAGGTGTAGAACCTGTGAGGTCTGAGCCGAGGATGTCGTCGTGGCTTGTGCAGCCCTTTGAGACACTCGTGATTTATGGCTATATAAATAAACTTTGTGTGATTGATTGATTGAGAACAAGTGACTGCACGCTGCAAAGTTTGTTTAAAAAAGGCATCAGCACAATAAACGTATTCCAGCATCTGAAACAGCATCGAACCAAGTGGGGGAAATGCAACTCTTTACGAGGCAAACACGACGGCAACAACAACTACACCTAAAAAGCAGAGTACTGTGGCCAAATAATTTACACAAGGTACCATGTACAGAATCAAATCAAATCAACTTTATTTATAAAGCACATTTAAAATTTACTGCAGGGGTAGCGAAAGAATGGAGAACAATGCACAGAGGGATCACTAAGGCAGTCGCTCTGCAAATCCAAACCGAACAGCTCGGTGCTGCTGTAAGACCTCTGTGGAATTTTAACATTTAATCATCAATATAGTGATATATTCCATATGCATTGAGACGTACATTGTCTTTAACATCAGTACACACTAACAAAGAGCCTAAGTTTTATCCACTTACTAAAACTATAGTCATCCCAATGTTTTACTTGATTATTTATTTGCATACAATGTAGAATAGTTTTTTATTTTTTTAATTTAAAGTACCGGTAGTATTTTATTTAAAACAGAAGTTTTAAATTTGCACTTTATTACTCTCAATGTTGGAGATTTGCATGAAATGTACAAGCTATATTTTTGTATACAGAATTATTTTGAAGAAGTATTGCCTCCCAGACGAAGCTCTTAATATAGTTATTTTAAAATTATTGCATAAAAAGTACAATTTACATCTAATCCAAAAATATAAAAATATAAATTTTTGCAGAGTATGCAGCACCATTTCGAACTACTAGTTTTCAAATAAAAGCAAAACTTGCTTTGAATACCTGTCATTTATATTAATTGTTTTCTTTAAAAAGCAAAGGGAAAAAAACCTTATCGGAAATCGAATTTACTGTGGAAAAATTGGAGACTTTATTTTTAGGCCATATCGTCCAGGCCTCACTGATAAGCAATCATTAAAAATAAATTAGAAAAATATAAATCCTCACGCCTCAACAAAATCTCATCTCATGATTCTACTCAAAGCCTCGTTAAGTATAAGGGTCTAAAATCAGGACATCGCAAAACATTTTTTGGATGAAGGCTGTACTAAAGTCTGCTCTTGCAATGTGTGCAACATAATTTTCCAATTAAAATAAAGAAATGTATTTGCAAATATATACAAACTCAATTGTATTAAAAAATGGCACCAAACATGTTCTAATGTCTTTGAAATGAGGCAAAATTTTGTTTACAACACAGAAAGCCTACTAAATTAACGTGAGTATGTGTGGGACTTGCCATTGTTTAGTGAGCACCTTTTGAGAAAAAGGGAAATTGGGGGAAAAAATACAATTTCCATCAGCACAATGTGCTGTTATGCAAACCCCTAACAAACATTCAAAATAAATTTCCTGCAGTACATTTCTACACTATATTTTACATTCAGATTTAATGTTCATCTATCATGCTCTTTTGGCTGTTTTTATGACACATTTCTCATGTAATGTTAGGGTTTCCCCTAATGTAACTGATTGTGGGGGCCTGCCACAACAAAAAATTATCCGCCACACCTTAATTTTTTTATAATATGAAAACTAATGTAATTTAATATATTGTAGCGTCCAGAAGAAGAAAAAGTTCGAAACACTTTACTTTTATTGCCAATCTTTTGCTAACAATCAGCCCAATTCCAACGTGTAATTTGGCTGCCAAAAGTAAGACCATCCGAATAGCGCTGCCAATTCCAGATGTGATGAAGAAAGCAATACACACGGGGCTGTTCGGAGCGGAGGCAGCATGTCTGGAATGTGGACTTACCTTAATCTATCCGAGCTATACCGGCAGACAACGATCTACAAAATGCAAGAGGCCAATGGCGGCTTTTAAGGAGAGGGGATGGATGGATAGGCTTGCAGAAGCACAACGCCAAGTGTGACATCAGGCTCTTTGCTTCCTGTGTTGTAACCTCAGGTTACAATCCGTCACGTAAAAAATATACCTTCTCGTTGGCTACTAATAAACACTCTAGAACTACGACTGGTTCGGAACTTAGTGTTCAAATTGTAATCATCCAAATATAATTAGGAAAGTGGACAGCCATCAATGTTGTGGCTCAGAAAACGAACTAAGGCGACAAGTAAGCTAGCTAAATGGTTAGCTAACTAGTGAGCTTGTTCCGACTCTTGATCATCTCCCTATCCTGCAACTCAGTATGGCGTTTAGGCAAGAGAAACAGCGAGTATCTGCAGCCGAAGCGAGCGTTCAACAAATTTTGTTTAGATTGTATTTTTATTGATACTTCATTTTAAAAGATACGGAAATAATAGTTTGGACCAAGCACGTGTACAGAGACGACCGACTATATTCTAATTAGATATTATGACAGTGTAACCTGAGAATCACTCAAGGACAATTTAAGGACTAACACAGCTCAAGCCATTAAATATAACACTGAGGGATCACTGTTTAAACATGAAATAAAGCATAAATAAAATTGAAAATCAAGACTTTTGCCATGTATACTGAATTTACCTGAGAGGACAGGTCTCTCCATTCTGCAATGCCTTGGTCGTGTACAGTGACACTACGAACGCCCCCCAGGATGACATTCTTGGCAATCTCCACTCCAAGTCCTCTCATACCAGAGATGAGGACATTGGAATTCTGCATGCGCTTCATTGCAGCATGGCCCAACACATAGCTAAAAACAGACATTTGGCATGATGAACACAACTTTGTAGACATTCCACAGATTGGAGCTTCAACTGAGATAAGACTTACAGTTGTCTGGAGTACAGGCCTTCATCAATCTCAGCATCATTGCCATTCTTAGCCATGCCCTGAACATAACAGAGCATGAAGTAAAAAAAAAAAAATCTGACAATCTTAACATTTTATCTACAGGAGGACTGTGTGCTTACGTTGGCAGGTGTGTGGGACAGATCAGTTCTGACAGAGTTTGAGGAGGAGCAATTGGATCCCGTCTTCGTCTCTGTTCCTGACAAGCGACGTTTCTTGGACGGCGGCGAGCTGGACATCTGCATTTCATCGGAAATAGATTTTTTTAAGCTACATTCCTATGTAGCACAATTGGCAGCCATGTGCCCATATCTAAACGAGCCTGCTTGTTGACACCTAATTACTAATGCCCCCGTTTACTGACACTACACATCAAATCTGTTTTTTTGCCCTTAAGTTGCACACATTTAATTTTTTTTTAACCAGTCTAAGCTTTGAATTTGACTTTTTCGCCTCAGGATGTAGTCTGAATATGATTGGATCTTTTCAAATGTAACTGCAGTCTAAACAGAAATACGACCTGATTATGAATTTAACATAATCTTTGGGGTGAGCTACCCCATTTGTGTGCAAAGCACTATTGCTTTCCTTTTTGCAATTCTTTTTCCTTCTTGTGCAGTTTTTTTTCTCCATCATCTGCCTACTTCCTCTACACGTATCATCCATGTTTTTGCGTGTTGTAGCGACATCCTTGTTCATTTACAGAATCTGGAGTTCTGTCAAAATCAGCCGCTTTGTTGAAAAAAGCTACAAGCCGTGTCTATCAATAACACTCATGCTGCATCAAAAAAATTATACCTTAATCTTCGAAACGCTGATTTAGATATCAAAATATATAATAAAATAATCACTTTGTACACCACTGGCAAGTTAACTCTTCATCTCCAAGAGTGAGCTTATTTTGACTGATCAACTTCCTTTGTCAACTCTTTAGCCAACTGCACAGGCAAGTGACGTTGTGGCTACATTGGGGCCTTTGCGCATTTTTACTGGAGTCTGATAAAGATAAAATTGTACTTGCAGTGTTAACAGTCCGTTGGAAAAAAATCTGATTTGAGCCACTTTGACTGTGTTTACACGGCAGGCCAAGTAGATCAAATCAGGCTTTTTTTTTTATTTTAGATTTTTTCCAACAGACTCATTAGATTACAAGTAAAATGTGATATTTATTAGACTCCAGTATAAACACACAGAGGCCCCAGAGTGGCCTCGATGTCACTTGCACGAGCAGTTCAATAAAGTAAAAAACAAAGTAAGTTAGTTTTATATATATATATATATATATAAATATAAAAATAAACATACATATACAAACAAACACACACACACATCAGTGCAGTATGATTAGCTTTTTCCACTAAGAACACCGGTGCTACTAAATGAAAAAAAATTGTAGCACAACATTTTTTGTAGCAATATAAAATGTCTTCAATATCACAATTGCATTAATAACACTTAAACAACGTAAACATGTGCACTCATACATATAAACAATGCCATCATAAGGCCTACTGTAACGCTCAAACACAGAGAACATCCGTCAACTATCGCTAACGCAAGTGTAGAGCTGGACGATATGGATCAAAACTATCCCATGTAGTTTAGCCCATAAACTAACCCATAAATGGAAATACCGTATTTTCCGCACTATAAGGTGCACCTAAAAACCACAAATTTTCTCAAAAGCTGACAGTGCGCCTTATAACCCGGTGCGCTTTATATATGGATAAATATTAAGATTCATTTTCATAAAGTTTCGGTCTCGCAACTTCGGTAAACAGCCGCCATCTTTTTTCCCGGTAGAACAGGAAGCGCTTCTTCTTCTACGCAAGCAACCGCCAAGGTAAGCACCCGCCCCCATAGAACAGGAAGCGCTTCTTCTTCTACTGTAAGCAACCACCCGCCCGCGTAGAAGAAGAAAAAGCACGCGGATATACCGTACGTTTCATTTCCTTTGTGTGTTTACATCTGTAAAGACCACAAAATGGCTCCTACCAAGTGACAGGGATCCGGTTCATGAAAAGACGCAATCTCTCCATCCGCACACGGATTACTATTTCACAGCAACTGATATTCCTGTGAACCGCACTGTGGATACAACGGGAGCACGTACGGTGAATATTCGCACCACAGGGAATGAGAAGTCATCCTTCACTGTGGTTCTAGCTTGCCATGCTAATGGCCAGAAACTTCCACCCATGGTGATATTCAAAAGGAAGACCTTGCCAAAAGAGACCTTTCCATCCGGCGTCATCATAAAAGCTAACTCGAAGGGATGGATGAAGAAAAGATGAGCGAGTGGTTAAGGTAAGTTTAAGTTTACGCGAAGAGGCCGGGTGGCTTTTTTCAGCAGCTCCGTCCATGTTGATATACGATTCCATGACTGTTTTTTTGACATTCCTTTAGCGCAGTTAGATGCGGCTTACAACACGGGGCGGCTTATGGGTGGACAAAGTTTTGAAATATGCCGTTCATTGAAGGCGCGGCTTATAACCCAGGGCGCCTTATGGTGCGGAAAATACGGTAGTGGTTGACGTAACTAATTATCTCCACCATGCCTTGTTTTTACATTTTCAGGACTGATAGGGATCCCAAATACACAAAAACAAGTACTAACAAGTAAGAAAATGTTATGTTTTGCATAATAGGATCACAACTTAAGATGTGTTTTGAGATAAGAAAAATGAAAAGGCCTTGAAAA